>NW_006780945.1:4031454-4041479 GCF_000442215.2 Lipotes vexillifer
TTCTATTTCTCTCTCTCTCTCTCTCTCTCTCTCTCTCTCTCCCCCCCCTCCCCCTCTCGCGCGCACGCGCGCACTTTCTACCCCAATCTCCCTCTCTCTTTCGTCCCTTTTCCTTCCCCTCTCTACAAAAATGTGGAAGAAGGAGAAAAGGGTTATTTGGCTGGAAGAGATTGGAATTGAGTAAAGTTGAACAAACAGGAATCTTCCACAATGAAATGTAAATTTGTCTAAGCAATGATGCCAAATACGTTTTTTTTCCTTTCCTTCTCAATGGTAGCAATAACAGAGCAGCATATTGGCCCAGCAATCAGGAGGGAACCTTGCCCAACTCCTGGTCTTAATGAAATGGAGCCTTAAAAACAGCAACAGCAAGCTTCTTGTGGAATGGCAGAGGTTCAGGGTCTCCATCAGAGCGAGTTCAGTCAGCTCTCCCCACCCTCCTGTCTTTCCTAGCCCTCTCCTTATTTCTACCCCTGTGCCTTCTCACCTTCCCCCTTCCCTTTCCCATCCTCCCTCTCCTTCCCCACGCCGCTTCATCAGTGTTTTCTGGGTGAAGTTTTCTTGCTATTTCTCAATGAGGTGATCATTTTGACTTGAGAGGACGTCAGATCCAACATATAAAGACTAGTATTCCCAGATCAAATCTACCTAGATAAGGTTACCAAAGGGTTCCCTTAACTCAAGGGGGTTAGATAAGGCATAAAGATGCTGCATTCTTATTATCTGAGCTTGATCTGTGTGCTGCCCCCTCCCGCTCCACCCAGCAGATAAACCAAGAGTTTTGATTTGAGCAAAATGAGGTTTTGCATCCTGCTGAGATGCAGTGGTTTAACACACCTGGCTGATACCCAGAAGTCTCCACACCTGGCCTACATATCCCACTGCAGCCATGTGTTGTGTTTTCTTGTATCCACTGAGAAGACTCTGTGGCCTGGATGATGGTGGTGAAACCGAGCAGGTATTCCTCTTGTTCCTAACAGTAGTTAGACTGTCAAGAATCACATGGGTTTGAGGCTTCTGGCACTTTAACTTAGGAACATAGGGCATTGGTATCCAAAGGCAGTGCCAATGGTTTTCAACGTTTCTGAAGTGCTAGATCCCTGAGCTGTGTTTCCTGAGCCCCAGAACACCAAGTCTAGTGGGCTGATGCTTGGGTGGATGTGTGCAGATGATGGAACAAAAATTAAAACATTTATTATAAATTGAACTGAAAGGCTTTGATAGGAAATTCAAAGACACTTAAGAAAGAAAAGTATCATTCTGGCTATCCTTATCTGCCTAGTGAGAATTTTACTCCATGTCAGATGGACAATTATTAGTTTTCTTTAAAATCAGCTCTGAAAAAAAATCCTGGGATATAGTTTGAGTAGCCTTCTTTGGAAATTTGTCTTGTATTGGTCTTTTGTAGTATTTTTTTCTTTCTAACTGGAGGATCTCATGGTTTGACACATTATTTTTCCCCTTGAAACTGGCTTATTACAGCTGATGAGTTGCCCTTACAAAGTGTTGATTCAACCTTACGCCTCTTCCTTCCAGCCATCAGTCAAAATGGATTAGATTTTCCCAGTTGAAAATTTCCAGTTCCAGTTCCGTGGATCCAGCCTTCTCAACTTGTCATCACCTAAAATACTGGTTTTAAATTGGATAATAAAGACACATTACGTCTCTATCAAATGCAGATAAAATAGCATGGTGCCTAGTATTTATATCGTCCTCCACATGAAATGACTTCAGGGAACTTTCCAAAAATGTCCTTGTCGCCCCAAACGTAGATGCTATGAGTCACTAGAAATGACCTGAGTCATCTTTAATAAAAGGAATTATGCCCAACTTTCTAGGTTTATCTATTGGATATGAATCTCTAGTCTGAGAAATCTGTATCCCAATCCTCACCCTCTCCACCCAACAAGCATGCATTTCAAAAAAGAAGCCTTATTATACTGTGTTAATTGCACCTACTTTTTTACCCTGCCCTTTCTTCTAGAGCAGAGAGTTGGTGGCGGGGGCTACCTTGATAACCTCTTAAATTTGGGGCCTAACTGCACTGGGAGATTCTTCTTGTATGTTGCTGTCACCATTTTGGAAAGCCATTTGCAGTATTGGCTGAGTTACATAGAAGTGGGTGGTGAGGGAGAAGTTGTAGAAGGAGAAGACCCACGCAGGGTCTGTTCAAGAATACTATTGGTGGGCCTTCCCTGGCAGTCCAGTGGTTAAGATGCCATGCTTCCTATGCAGGGGACACAGGTTCCATCCCTCGTCAGGGAGCTAAGACCCCACGTGCTGCATTGCACGCCGCCCCCACAAAAAAAAAAAAGAAAAAGAAAAAGAATACTATTGGTAGTAGAGAAAGAAGGCTAGGGCATGGACAGTAAGAACTCACTTATTTCTGGAAGCAAAAGCTATCGAGCCAGTATAGTTGGATACATAGTATCATTCTTTTTGAGCTACTGTGTAGCTGAATAGGTCGGATACCAGCTTTGGAGCCAGACTGCCTGGGTTCAAATTCCACTTGTCTTAACAACTGTGTGATCTTGGGCAAATTACTTAACTTCTCTGTTTCACTTTCCTCATCTGTGAAAGAGGGAACTCCTCTTAAACTTCTGTTTAGGGCTTCCCTGGTGGCGCAGTCATTGAGAGTCCGCCTGCCGATGCAGGGGACACGGGTTCGTGCCCCGGTCCGGGAAGATCCCACATGCCGCAGAGTGGCTGGGCCCCTGAGCCATGGCTGCTGATCCTGCGCGTCTGGAGCCTGTGCTCCGCAACAGGAGAGGCCACAACAGCGAGAGGCCCGCTTACCGCAAAAAAACAAACAAACCAACAACAAAAAACTTCTGTTTAAGAAACTCCTGTTAAACTCCTACCTTGCAGGGTTCTGTGAAAGTTAAATGTTCATATAAATATATATTGGGCCATAGTGAGCATTCAATAAATGGTAGCTACCCATGGTTGAATGGAAATTCTTGGTTTCCTCTCTGGGGAGGAATTCATCCCAATTCAAGTACCAACCTGCCAACTGTAGAAACTATTGTATTAAATAGTCTGGTATGAAGTCATGCATCTGAAAGTTCTTATTGACGTTTATTTCCTCAGTTAACTTCAGTTTGACCATTTTATGTGAGATAGTGGGGCTTATAAGAATTAATGATTTGGGTTATGTTAGTAATGGGTCTATCCATTGATCCAATAAACATTAGTAGATTATCCTGTTCCCGGCTGTGGGCTATGCCCCAGGGGGAAATAAAGATTAAAAAAGACAGACTGACCATGAAGAAAGCAAGGCATAGGAATGAGTGAGTGATGAGTACCAATGATAGGGTTGCCAGACAAAGTTCAGGAAACCCAGTTAAACTTAAATTTCAGATAAACTGAGTAATTTTTTTGTATAAGTATGTCCTAAATATTGCATACGCTTTTGGGTGATCTGATGCATCCTTCTGCTCTTCTGCTCTCTTCTTTTCTCTCTAAAGCCACTGTGGGCCCTTGTAGGGTCAGGAATGGACTTACCCACTGGAGCCTCCTAGGAGATGATGAATAAGTCAAGCTCACCTTAAGGAACTTCTCTAAATTCCGACCAGAATTCTGTATATGACAGATTTTTTTTCTGTCTACAAAATCTGATGTATATTTTTCCCCTCACACTTACTTAATTTTTAACCATTGGCACTTTCAGTCAGAATGAAACATCTTCCTTAAAAAAAAAAGACGAAGTCTAAGGTCTCCACAAGTTCCCTGTGGAAATCCATGGGGGAGCTACATGGAGAGGAACAGGGGGACTTGTAAAATGCCTTTTAGATCCACCCCTATATATGCATACATACATATATATGTATACACATAAATACAAATATACATGTGTACATGTGTGTGATATATTTACACACATATGTGTATACATATATACACACATACAAATATATGTGTGTATATATGTATCCTATATTTACATATATACACACATATGCATCTATACATATACATACATGCAAGTGTGTGTATGCCACATATTTACATACATATATCATTATATTTGTGTGTGTGTGTCTGTGTAAAACAGTGTTAATCCCTTGGAGAAACAATGCCTGCTTGTTCACCTCTTTAGTGGTGCATGGTGATTAACCACAACATCCCTTGCTGCCTTGAAGGTCTTGTACCTGAGTATGTGCTCTTTTGGGACCTAACTGAATCCTCCCAGACAGGGTGGTTTCCTGTCTGGGCTGCTCGCAAAACAAGGGAGCTGCTGCAGCTGAAAATAGCCCTTGGCCTGATGGCTCGGGCATTGACTGAACCTGGAAAAGTTCTGGATTTGGGGGAAAGAGAACACCCGAATGTCAATAACGTACTGAATGGATTGACTGATGATATCACAATCCTAGGGAATGGGAGTTAGAATTTCTCTGGTCAGTGGCTTCCCTTATTTTACAAGGTTCCATGATTTAGTTTCTTGTTTCATCTTGTGGTTCTTCTCTCTCCCACACCCAACTCTGTCATCACCCACTGCTGGCAGCTTTAATGTGGTGACAGTGCTATAAAAAATACTTGAACTGACAATTTCAGGAAATGCAGTGGCTGACATACAGTTGATGTTCAATGCATGTGCATTGGATGAATTGCAAACTATAAAGTTTGCCACTATTGCCACTCACTGTTGGTCAAAGTTGGGTGTTATGAGTGAGAAAAAAAAGAATTATATGTCCTCAAATGAAGTGGGAAGAGTCTTTCTTAATCCATGCTGGTGGAGAATGAGCTTTTGATCACATATGGCAAATCCCTTAGATTTATTCTGCTAGTTCTCTAAGTAGCTTAAAAAAGGAAAGTTCTTCCCCCACAAAGTGCATATATGGCCTTTATCTGTTGTAAAAGTTCTTATGAAAGTCCCATGTCCCAATAGCCTCCCCAAAATGTTACATCCTAATAAATGACTAGGTTCAGCAAGGCTTTGCTATGATAGGGGGTAGAACTGCCTTATGCATGTGTTGTGGGTCTTAATTAATTGTCACTTGTAAAGTAATTTGCAGTCTGGACAACAGATTCCATTAGTATATATATATTTTTCCCTTCAACAAAATTTTCCACTGAGTAATGACTAACCTTTTCATTTTGGTAGAAACACTGGGAACTGGTGAAATGAGAAGCCAAAGCTCAGTAGCCGAAATTTTTGCTGCTGCGGCCTTGAGCTGTTTCCCTTTCCTTTCCAGAAACGTCAGGCTGCGTAGTGTTTTAGTGTGTCTGCTGAAAAACTCTGGTTTGTCATTTCTTCTTTCACCACTCCTGGGGTATTTTTTCTTGGCTACAACTGAAGTTTTTTCATACTAGGCTACACTGGAGGTGATCCAATAGTTAAGAGAGAGAGAGAATACAACAACCACTTATTTTCAAATAGTAAATCAAAGGACAGGCTGTAATTGGGGTCTTTTGATATAACAGAGGAAATGATTTTTGAATATCAACAGATATTTACACCTTCATACACTTATGATAATTTATCGATAACACTTTTTGCTGTGTACTTATTCACATGAAGAATATCCAGTTGTCAGTGAACCCAAAGGTAAGCTAAGTTTCAAATCTCTTGCTCGTATAAGAAAGAAAGATGATAACAGGTGTTGGTGAGGATGTGGAGAAAATGGAAGCCTCATGTGCTGGTGGTGGGAACATAAAATGACGCAGTCCCTTTGGAAAATACTTTGGCAGTTTCTTTTTTTTTTTTTTTTTTTTTTTTTTTGCGGTACGTGGGCCTCCCACTGCTGTGGCCTCTCCCGTTGCGGAGCACAGGCTCTGGACGCACAGGCTCAGCGGCCATGGCTCATGGGCCCAGCCACTCTGTGGCATGTGGGATCCTCCCAGACCGGGGCACGAACCTGTGTCCCCTGCATCGGCAGGCGGATTCTCAACCACTGCGCCACCAGGGATGCCCTGTTTGGCAGTTTCTTAAAGATAAATGTACCATATCACACAGCTTTTACTTTTGAGTATTTACCTAAGAGAAATGAAAGCAGTCTTCAAAAAAGCATTGTTCATTATGGCCTAAAAATGTCAATCAATTGATGAATAGATAAAGTGTAGAATATCCCATACAGTGAAATACTCTTTGGTATTCAAAAGGAAGAAAGTACTGATACGGTTAAAACATACAGATGAACCTTAAAAATATGCTAAATGAAAAGTCATATATAAAAGATACAGATAGAATTATAAATATTATGCCATTCTATTCATATGAAATATCAAAAAAAAAGGTCAATGTATAAAGACAGAAAGTAGATTATGGGTTGCCAGGTCCTGCACAGGATTATTACTATTATTGCTATAACAATAGCAATATTGTAGCTAATAGGTTGGAGTTTACCAGCCTGCAGGATTCGATTAGTAGATCTGTAACTTAATGAAATTCTCTGGGTTTCCATGTTTTTGAAAGCTTTGGTGGGGCAACCATCAATAACCCAATTTGCTTTGCATACCTAGAGTATAATGAGACTTGTCAAGTGGGAAAAAGAAAATACCACCCTGGTGTACAATTCTGTAAGTAATCGGACCTTACTATGATCAGAGCAGTTTTTGGTATTTTCCTGATGGGCAGGTTCCTTGCGTGATGTGGTCTTCTTTCTACAGCTCAACCTATTAGGAATGGAAACTGGCAGGTTTTTCTAGGGCCTGTTAGGCAATATCTACAACAGTGGCTCCTGGCATTTGCCCCAGGGGATACTCAAGAGATTTTTTCCATTGGAATACATTTTGTAAAAATTTGGGTTTATTAGGACAAGTTTGCTTAAACAATGCAAGACACATGCTGCATTTATCTAGGAATTTGTGAAAAAGTCATTTTTCCTCTTCATTTTTTTACTGTGTGAACTTGACATGTGCTTTCAACAGCATCTTCATCGTTACTGTATTTTACACATTATGCCTAATAAGATAGCTGGGGAGTGACATAGTGTGACCCAAGGAGATATGTTTGCTTTATTGACATGCTTTCATCATCACAGTGTCTTGTGGGTGTTTACTGTTGTCAACGTAGGACCTCCTGATGAACGGTCCTAGTGTCTCTGCTCCAGCAGGTGGGTGACACAGGGAGGACCAGAGAATCCTGTCTACAATCATGACTCCTCACAGAAATGGTGCACCTGAGACATTTTGTCTGATCATTGTACAGTGCTGTGTATTCCTGGTGTTTCTTCTCTGTACAACCCGAGCACCCCCATGAAATAGTCAGTGGAGCTTCCAGGAACTGAAGGGAGGTTTTGAAATATAATGCAAATTCATGGAAAAGTTTAAGTTCCCCAAAGTTCACAATTTAGCCTTGTCTCAAGGATGGTTATCACTTCATCCATCCTTTCTTCTGACACGTGAAGCTACTGAAGCCCCAAAATGATATGTGAGTTATCCCAGTTGACACAGCAGATGCCTGCTAGAAACAGGGCTGTAACTTAAGCTTCCTCAGCTAATTCAGTCCTTTTTTTCCTGAAAACACTACTTCCTATTCTTCAAAGTTACTGCAGGGATTATTTTGTTTAATTTCAGAGCTTTGGGGTGTTCTCATTTCTTAGAGATAGCTGCTTGATGACATTATTCCTTAAGCATGAAATTCCAAGTGATCTGCTTTTTTTTTTTTTTTTAAACTAATGAACTAGTTTTGTGCCCCTCAGTCTCACTGTTAGAGTGTGTGTTCTTTTCACTAACAGGAAATCACAGTTTTGTTCACAAATGCAAACGGAAGAATTTAATTAAGGACTGAATTTCTACATGGAAGATCTTTAACCTGTACTGTAAAAACCAGCCATCTTCTGGAAAGTTAAGAATTCTCTGTGTTTCCAGGCTCATAACATTCATTACTGTCACTCTCCTAAGACACTGTTCTAGAGTTCTCTCAACTAATGTTTTCTCAAGCTGGAGTCCTGTATTAGCAAGGGCAGTTTTACATTTTGACTCTGATATACACGCAGTTCTTGTGGTTTGGAGAGAGCTTTAGAAATTCTCCAGTTGAAGTAGAGGTTGTCAGAGGTATCATGTGCTTCCAAATCAACACGACAATTGATTCCAAAATCAATTATTTTGAATACAAAATAGGCAGGTGCTAACTTAGTTAGTTAGAACACTGTTCAGGTGGAAAGTCCCCTTAAGTCTTACCATACCTTACTTATTACAATGTGAGGCTGTTTATGCAAGATTTGTCCTCACTCAAAGTTACAAGGATGCTCAGTTATTGACGAGCAGAAGGAAGACTTAGTTTATTCTCATTTGCAAAGAGCAGCTGAAGAAGCACGTGGTTCCTCAGCTGGGCAGTGATCTTTAGGAGAGCAAACTTGGGGAGAAAAGGAAAAGGGATAGGTACAAAATTGAGAAAAATTCAAGGGGATCGTGTTGATTTGACAGTTGATCCAAAGAGCCAGGAAGGAGGGGGTCATGACAGTCTTCATCAGACACTCTGGTTTCTGTGAGACTGTGCTCAGAAACATGGTGTACTCAAAAGTCTTTGAGAGCCAGTAGGTCTGAAACTATGCCAGATTGCTTGGGCGTTACACAAATGGAGACAACCAAGTGTCTGTCTGGAAGAACCTCACAGCTAACAACCTGGAGTAGGTTGTAAGGTCCCTTGGAGTAGCTTGAGGGTACATACCTGCTATGGGCTAAATTTGTCTCCCCAGATTCATATATTGAAGTCCTAACCTCCTGTATCTCAGAATATAACTGTGTTTGGCGATAGGGTCTTTAAAGAGGTAATTAAATAAAAATGAAGTCACTACAGTGGACCCTATTCCAATATGACTGGTGTCCTTTTAAGGAAATTTGGACACAGACACACAGAAAAAAGACCATGTGAGCACACAGGGAGAAGACGGCCATCAACAAGCCAAGGAGAGAGGCCTCCAAAGAAACCAACCCTGCCAACACCTGATCTCAGACTTCTCACCTCCAGAACTGTGAGAAAATAAATTCTTAACAAATTTCCGTTGTTAAGTCACCTGGTCTGTGGTACTTTGTGATGGCAGCCCTAGCAAACGAAACAGCACCCCAAATAAATACAGGGCAAAATGTAAATGTAATGATCATACTAGAGGCGTAAGTCACATGCTGAGTTAAGAGGAAGGAAAGGGTATGTCCTTGTCTGAAAATCAGGAAGGGCTTCATAGAGGAAAAAACATTTGAACTTGAAAGATACATAAGATTTGAAATGAGAACACTTTGAGAGTAGGCATTCTAAGCAAAAGAAACAGGATAAGGACAGTTAGTACAATTCTGTAGGGTGTTGGGAGCAACTGAAGATAATCCACATTAGCTGGATGTGTTTATCAAAGGGGAAAACCAAAAAAAGGGAAGAGGAAGATGATACTGAAAAGGTAGATTAGGTCGTGTTTGACCTTGGACTCTAGGCTAAGGAACACGGAATTGATGTGCAATGGATGTCCACAGGTTTATTTTCAATTAATTACTTAATTTAACAAACATTTTTTAAACGTCTGCTTTGTGCCAGGCGCTATCCTATATAAGCTTGGGATATTTTAATAAGCAAAACAGACATCTCAGCCCTTGTGAAACAGAGAGAGGCAATAGAGCATAAGCATAATAAATGATATAGTTATGATGCCAATTTAATACATCAATCAAAATTATATTAAGCATAATAGCCTTCATAGTAGGTTGGAAGAAATCAATTCTATAGAAAAATATGTGGCAGGTCATGGAGTACTGGGCACGTGGCGGGTGGAGGGGTACGTTGTAATTTGAATAGAATAGTCAGAGCACTTCTCACTGGGAAGAGGACATTTGAATGAATCTTGAAGGAGAGAGGAAATTGGCAGTGATGCTCTGGGGCTGAGGAGCATTCCAGGCGGAGGGAACAGTCATTGCAAAGGTGGGAGCAGATCTGTTGCATAGGGAGCAGGGTGTGTATGTGGTGGGGGGGGGGGGCTTCACAACATCCACTGACAACAGTAAAAGGATGGTGATACTGTTATCAGAACGATGGCAACAGTTATGATGTTAATACCTAACACTGCATTGATTTTTACTTTTTTTTTTTTTTTTTT
>NW_006780945.1:4042205-4057274 GCF_000442215.2 Lipotes vexillifer
CTAGGCGGACTCCCAACCACTGCGCCACCAGGGAAGCCCTAATTTTTACTTTTAATTGCTTTTAAGTGGATGATCTCAACATTTTGCCCTTAAAACAACCCTGTGAAGCTAGGAGGAGCACATAGGATTAATCCAATTTTATAGACCGTGAAACCAAGTCCCAAGATTTTATGTGATTTGCCCAAGGTCAAAACACAAGGCCTGGAAGTCTCTACACCCAAGGTAGAACAGCACCTCTCTGTTGGTCTGTGGAGCCTCTGCAGCAGGCGGTACAATGAAGTTCTCAGACAAAGAGTGGGAGGACTCCTATAAAAAGTAGTCCTGGGACGTCAGGACTTCAGGAAATGCCACCCGCCACCCCGTTCCATGTGCTGCATGAGGTTTACGAAACTACTGACTCTCCCCTTAAAAGCCTCAAGTTCCAGTGGTGGTACCCTAGTGAGAACAGTTGCTCGTCATACAAAACAACCTGGTTTCCCAGTGTTGATAGGAGGTGGGAGGGATGAGTGTGATTCTCTGATCTTTGAAGCTTGGTGTTTTCTTGGACTTGGAACAAAAAATTATTTGGGAGACCAAAGCTGGTGAACCCTGTCCTTACTTTGAGTAAGGAACTTGGTCTTATCTTATCATTCTCCCGCAGTGCCTAAGGAGAAAACTTCGAGAATGTATAACGACAAACAGAAAACCATCTGAAAACACCAGCAGACACACGTTCCCTTGGGGTAAAGGCTACTCTGGTTTTTATGGTGGGAAAGTCCCCACCCAGCTAAACCACCTTCAGTAGCAGAGTTCTCTTGAAACTGGGAAACAGTATGCCGTCTGCATTGGCCTTCCAGAGACTGGTCAGCATAAGCTTCGTTTCTACAGCTAAAATCAGTAAAAATTGATCTCACTCAAGATCAGTTTTGAATTAGACTTGAACATGAATCACAGAACATACACAGTCTTTTCTTGTGGTCCTACATCCCTAAAGCTGTATCTATTGACCTTTTACTGTAATTAATTATCGCTTATAAGGACTCTTTGGATAAGAGAAATAATTCTACTTCACTGTTTAACTCCTTTAACAAAGTTGGCTAGTGACGAAGACAAGGAAAAAAAAATGCATTTTGTACTCACAACTTGGTGAGAAAAGATCTTTTATTGTCTCTTCTGTTGTTTTCTCCATGCCTTGCCTGGCTACTGGAACCCAGAGCATTGCCAAGTGTCTATAGTGCAGTTTTCTTGTGTGGGGTGTGTAAAAGTTCGAAACAAAGTAAATTCCTCCAACTTCTTTTTTCTTTCTTTTTTTTTTTTTATCTTCTTCACAAAGACAGGCCGAAATCCCTTAGTTCCGCTTTAATCATCTGCCTCATGACAAGTCTGTGGATTCTCTAAATAACTGTGTCAAATCAGATTAAAATTTTAATTCCACGTTGGAAGATTGAGCCGGAATGCCCCTGGTGAGCTCTGAGTACCTTCTTACTCCACTCTGAAGACAGCTCCGATGACCCTAATTCAAGGATCTGTGGCTGGATTAGAGACAAGATGGAAAACGGTTGCTGTAAAGGTGTCAACCGCTTGGAACACTGCTGGCAACAGTGTCCTGAAGTTGGTAATGGGTGTTTGTGAGGAATGACGTGCTTGCACTTGGCTGAAATACATCCTGAGGAGCCACCTTGTCTGTGCTGCAATTGAGTTGCATCCAGAAGAATGGACTTCTCGGCCAGCTTGTTTCTGTAGGCTTCCTTCAATAGACCAGACCAGGGATGGCATTTGAACAGTCCAGGGCCACACTTCTCCTTCGTATTAAAGTAACATGGTCACTGTTGAGCTTCGCCGGCAGGCTGTTGACTTTGTTGACAGTTTATTCTCTCTCTCTACCTACCTACTGTTTCCCATTCAGCCTCCAAATCCTCAGCGTTCCTCGTTCAGCCACCCACCCTCCTCCCTAACCTGCTCTCAGGATGTCTAGGAGAGTGGCCCAAGGATAGAGAGTGGGATGCAAATAAAGGGTGATATCAGGGTGGACAAGGGGTCGCAGACTAAACAGGGAGAGTTATGTGGGCTACGAGAGGTAAGTGTACTCAGCAGAACTCCTCCAGGCTTTTCTGAAAGCACCTGAATGTCTGCTGAATCGCAAGTTACGTGATGGAAACAGGAGTACTCTGAGGGAGCTTCCAAGTGTGCAGGCTAAGGCTGCCAGATTTAGTGAATAAAAATAAAGGGTCTCCTGTTAATTCTGAATTTCAGATAAGCAGCAACAACAGCACAATTTTTTTAGTGTAAGTATGTCCCATGCGATTTTAGGGACTTACATATTTTTTTCTAGTATATGTTCCATCTGACACGTGGGACATACTTACATTTTAAACAATGGTTTATTTGAAATTTAACTGGACACCTTGTGTTTTAACTGGTAACCTCGATCCTGACCCTGTACTAAAAGAAAAAAAAAAAAAATTCCTTGCTTGAGTTCTATTACCAATGGACTTGAAGAGATATATATATATATGTGTGTGTGTGTGTGTGTGTATATATGTATATATTAACTACATATACACATACATGTATAGCATATATACTATACATGTATGTGTGTAATACATACGTATATATATATACACATACATACATATATATATTTAATTTCAAAAGTCACCCCAAATTTTTAGTTGTTCTTTAAGATGCTTTCTTTTGTCCCTCTTCAGGAATCCTCAGCTCCTTGTGATTTCTCCAGTAGTGGCTCATTTTTATGCATCTAGTCCATTTCACAGATGGTTTGCTCTCCTGAGGTCCCTTCCCCTCATCAGCATGGCTACTGTACAGTCAAGGTGGAGCCAGCCTGAATGCCACTTTTTCACTCCCTTGTGAACTCAGCCAGTTCTCTCAGAGGTCACTTTGTCACCAGCAATGACCACTCAAACAGATGAAGGTTGATTACGTAGGGTAAGGAGTGTGGCAGACTGTAGTGTTCATGCCCTAAATGTTCTCAGATTCAGAGACATGTTTTTTTTTTTTTTTTTGCGGTACGCGGGCCTCTCACTGCTGTGGCCTCTCCCGTTGCTGAGCACAGGCTCCGGACGCGCAGGCTCAGCGGCCATGGCTCACGGGCCCAGCCGCTCCGCGGCACGTGGGATCTTCCCGGACCGGGGTGCAAACCGGTATCCCCTTCATCGGCAGGCGGACTCTCAACCACTGTTCCGCCAGGGAAGCCCCTGAGAGACATGTATTTTTATAAAGTATTCCAGCTGGACGTCTGGTTCTAAGACTTTCAATCCCCACCCGGACATCCTTGCCCTTCCCTTTGTGTCCCCATGCATTCCCATGTTTACTTTTATCTCAGCACTTAGCAGACTTGATCATAATTCTGACCTGGTCTGTAACATTTTACTGTAAAGTGCTGACTGTAGGAACCTTGCCTAAGTCATCTTTGCATCTTAGGAGCGTAGGATGTGCTTGGCTGGTATCTAATGGGGGCTCAGTTGGATGTTTGCTGAATGTCCGATGGCTGGATGTGTAGATCATGGAATGAACTCCAGACCCTACCATGCCTTGTGCTGATTCCCATGAGTGCTCCAAGTCTGGGACTGGGGATGGTACCAAGGAACGAAATGTAGTCTCCACACTTAATATATCCCAAACTCCATATGTGCTTGTGTGTGGACTGACATGGAGGCTTCCTTACCCTGAGCCAAGAGAGGAATAAGAAATTCTTCCACGACTTCCCTGGTGGCGCAGTGGTTAAGAATCCGCCTGCCAATGCAGGGGACACGGGTTTGAGCCCTTGGTCCAGGAAGATCCCGCATGCCGCGGAGCAGCTAAGCGCTCGCGCCTGGAGCCCGTGCTCCACAACAAGAGAAGCCACCGCAATGAGAAGCCCGCGCACCGCAACGAAGAGTAGACACCGCTCGCCGCAACTAGAGAGAGCCTGCGTTCAGAAACGAAGACCCAACGTGGCCATAAATAAGTAAATAAATAAATTTATTTTTAAAAAATGAAAGAAATTCCTCCAGTTGTAATATTTCCTTCTCTTGGGGATAAAGGACTGTGCGAGGGTGACTAGGTCATGGCAGTTTTGGTTCCTTCTCCCCGCAGGCACCTACCTGTGGGTGAGTGTAAATCGAGCCTGTACTGGCGTTGGCTCTCCGTGGAAACACCTCAAAATAACTCATCCCACTTTGTATTAACTGCTGCTGTTTAGACTCCTCCCGGTGGCCCGTGTCAAAAGAAAATGCTCTTCACCCTATTTTGTCTAACACTGATTTTGTTTTCTTTTTATGCAACTGCTGTAAGCGGCTGGAGCCATCATCCATAAAAGTGTAAATGTGTTTAAACAGTTCTCATTTAAATTCATGGAAGCATTTCACATGCAGTTGTGCGATCTTCCACCCGGTTTCGTTTCTACCTCCCTGTCCACAGTGGTAGCTTTGGCCACCTTTTGGTGCTAATAAGGACCAAGGCATGGGTTCAATCCTTGTTTGGGCTATTTGGATTTCATGGGGAAATTTTTTGATCTGGAGCCACAGAGCAAAGCCTGAATCCTGGTCAGTCCTCTTGGAAACACATCAGAGGGAGACTGTACATGACTCAGTGCATCGGCTCTGCTGGAAAGCAGCTGAAAAGAGAACTTGGAATCATGGTGCTGCTGGTGGTGGAACGGACAAGGCACACGGGAAAGAATGGCCCACTTTCTTGACCCACCTGGCTGGGCCCCTTGTGTTCCCCACCAAGCAGGTCAGAAAATATGCTCTCCTCAGGCTCACCCCCAAGGCTGCTCCCGGAAATGTCCTCAGGCTTGGTCCCCAGTCCCTTATGCTGGGTCTACCTTTCGTTAGCAACTTACTTTTAATGACTTGATGTTTTGACTCCTTCCTTGTTCCTTAGTCTAGGGTAGGGTACACCAGTCCTGCATTCATTCACTCAGTAATTTATTCCACTATTTATTTAGTGTCTCCTATGTCTCAACAAACTACGCCTCAGCAAATGAAACAGACACAGCTGATATAGTCAGGCACCTTGCATTTTGAGGGAAGACACACACACGTATATGAGCCCATGCCAATTTGCTCATGAAGTGGGGATCGATGCCATAAAGGAACATAAATCAGAGTAAGGAGGGCATCGAGGAAGGACAGAGTGCTGTTTGGGGAGGAATGTAGTACCTGGGAAAAGTGACAAAGTGAGTTCTGTCTCAGCTTCCACAAATGTGTGACCGTAGCAGAGTTAGTTAACCAGCCCTGTGCCTTTGTTACCACATCTATAAAATGGGCTGATAATGACGCTGCCTCATTGGCTGCTTGTGAGACTTAATGAGTAAATGTATGTCAAGAAGGTAGAATGGAGCCCGGCTCTGTTTGTTGTTCTGGTTCCCTTTGTTCTGATCGCACACCTTTGTCTGCCTACGGATGTGGAGTCCCAGCCCCACTTCCCACATAATCCCAACGTCTCTGGAAATGATGTGTTCTTTCTTGAAGTGAAAATTATTCTAGATGCCTAGTGAGGAAGACATTATTTCTAAGACGTCACCCCACACTGATGGTAGGGGAACACAGGATTTAACTTTCATGCTTTTCTTTCACAGATAATTTGGGAAGTAAGGGGAGATATTTAAATTGTTCTATTAAGTAGTTTTTGTGCATATGATGCTATTAAACTAAACCATGTAAAATTGTTGACATTTATTGTTGACCTATAAACTCAGCAATTTCACATTGGTTGAACTTATTAAACAAGCAGGTATTATGTTGGATTTCTTTTTTTTTTTTTCCCCCAACTTAACAGCTCACAGCATCAGTTTGATTTCTTCATTTTTAATAAATAAGTATCCACTGACCCTTCTTAGTGCTCCAGGCTCACAAGTGAAGTTAGGTTCAGCTGTGCTTCTGAAACCACTTTTTAAAAATTCTCTAAGTTTGCGTGATGTATTTTTCTCAATATAGTTCTTTTTCATCTTTAAATTATACTTAACTTTCATCAAGCAGTTATTAATTTATTTCCAAGTACAGGCTGGCCTGCCAGAAATAAAAAATGACTAAAATCACTGACCATAGGAAGAAATGCTAGTATAATGTTTTTCTGTCTAATAAAGAATACACACACTCACACACATATGTATACAGAGAGAGAGGGAAAGGGAGGGCGGGGGAGGGGGGGAGAGAGGAATTTGGTCTTGTTACACATCTTTAAGTTCCGTTCACAACCTTATTATCCTAATATTCTTCTTTTATTTATTATAACCTTTAAAAATTCTTTATAATAATGGAAAGTTATGCTAGTGTGAAATCAGTCATTTAAACAAGATGACCAAGAAATTGTGAAAGATGGTTTCTACAGATACTTAACGTGCGTCTAGCTATAGATTAATTAATATTTTCTTTGTTAAATGACATTGCATTCTTCGTGCTTGTGAGAGTGTGAGAGAGACAAAAACTTCAGCAAAAGTCTGAAAATTTCTGTCCCAGCTCTGGTCTACCTTTGGTTTCTCTTGTTCGGGGTCTCTCGGGATCTCTTTCTTTTTGTCACTGTTTCTCTAGCTTCCCTGCCCTCCTCCAAATTCCTGACC
This sequence comes from Lipotes vexillifer, assembly GCF_000442215.2. NCBI lineage: Eukaryota > Metazoa > Chordata > Mammalia > Artiodactyla > Lipotidae > Lipotes > Lipotes vexillifer. The sequence continues at coordinate 4,048,750 of NW_006780945.1, forward strand.
AGAAATCGCAAAAGGTTAGAGACTTGTGGATGGGCAGTTGATGTGTGAGCATCTCTCAGTCAGAGTGGCAGGAAGTGTGACCAAACAATTTATTAACCATGTGTTTTCCATCTCAGGGGTTAGATGGGTTACCTGCCAGCCCCTAATTAGTGGTGTGAAACATCTTTGTTACCTCGGGCTAGTGAGCTGAAATTAAGAGGGACTCGAGAAACAGCATAGCCTGGGGAGAGCAGACAACTATAGTGGAGTGTTCCTCTGAAGGGCACACACATATTTCTGTATCTGGAAACAGTCAGTGCATCTCACTGAAACAGAGCCAGATCTGAGACTAAGATGCCGCAAAACTCTACTATTTCAACCAAGTCTGCATCCTTAAAGCCAAATAATTTTTAAAAAATTAATCTTCTTTACATTAGGGAAAACTGAGAATTTTGTTGCTTTAGGAAATAATTTTTCTCCTGTTTGGCATTTTAGATCTTTATTAAAAAGAAGTTATGTAAATTCTTAGGAAGACCTCCCTTTCAATACTTTTTATTTATTTAAAAAAGATTTCTTTTGGAGTATCGTTGATTTACAGTGTTGTGTTAGTTTCAGGTGTACAGCAAAGTCAGTTATACACATACGTATATGCACTCTTTTTTTAGATTCTTTTCCCATATAGGTTAACCATATAGGTTATTACAGAGTATTGAGTAGAGTTCCCGGTGCTATACAGTAAGCATCCTTCAATATTTTAAATAACATTGATTAAAAAAAATAATAACTCATTCATCAGGTATTTATTGAGTTCTTATTGTGGGCAAAGTGCCGGGTCAGGCATCGAAAAGGTGCTTCCCTTCTAGATGGTGTCGTCATTCGGTTTTCTTTTTGTTGGTGTTTGGTTGGTTTAAATCTCTAAATCTAGATCTCATTTTCAGCAATAAATGTGTGCTCCGTGAAAATTATGTGTAAATTGAATTTTTTATAATTTGAGTCCATTTAGAGTAATAATTAGTAATCTCCCAAATATGCTTTATGTGTCCATGGATTATTGTTTATTGAATTAATGGTCTGCAAGCTGAATAGTTAAAGGTCTCTTTTGAGTAGGGTTTATCAACCTCGGCACTACTGATACTTTGGATTGAATGATTCTTGGTTATGGGGGATGTCCTGTGCATTATAGAATGTTTAGCAGCATTCCTAGCCTCTGCCCTCTAGATGCTAGTAGCAACCTCCTGCCCGGGATGTGACAACCAAAAATGTCACCAGACACTGCAGAATGTTCCCTGGAGGGCAAAATCACCCCTGCATGAGAACCGCAACTATAGAATAAAGTGTATGAATTAAAAAAAAAAAAAAGAGTAGGTAGGGGAAATATTCTCTTATCGTCTCAATTAGAAAAAATGACTTTCAATTAACAAAATAGCTCTTCATTGTATTTAAATAAGTATATATACATATTTCCTCAGTAACCAAGTTTAATGATAATGAAAGTGATCTTTCCTGTGATTAGATAGCATCAGCTTTCAATTTCAAAGATTTTTAGTAGTTGTTTTAACAAATTACACAGCAATCAGTCTGGAATGTTTGATTGGCCAATAAAAATAAAAAGTCTCTACATATGTCATCCATTTTATCACTCATGTAGTCACAGACCAACTCTAGGAAAGAATTAGTTTTTTAGTTCCTTAGCTTGCAACGTTCTAAGCTGCTTGGAAGGTGCACTTACAGTGGACTGGGAACTGGCGGCAAGAACACTGTGCACAATTTCATTCCCTCCCATGCCTTCCAGCATTTGACCTTTCACTACAAGGACTTTCCTGGTCCCTAACTCATAGGAAAATAAAATTCCTTCCTAGGATTTATTGGGAATTCACTTGATGAGTCAGAAAACCCACCAGCATATACTTTTATGACTATAGAAAACCTGGAAGAAGACATCTGTATAGCTAACCAAAACCTAGTAATTGCCTGGATTTTAAATAGTCTTTAATTACTGGAGAACTACCACAAAATTCTCTCCCAAACGAAGATTCCATTATTATAAGATAACCTGGTAATGAAGGTTTTAATATGTTTACTATAGTCAGTCAAAAGTGAAGTTCACTCAGTAGTAACCAGCCTGATGGAGCTAATGGCAGAAGACCAGTTAATAAAACCAACACGTTCCAATTGTTTGATATAAGAGCTTGTTGGGAGTGTGACTTTTTTTTTAAGGCCATTTAATTACATACCCTAATGTCTTCACTCAGCCATTCTCTAAAATATATTTTCCCAATTTCAGCATATACCCCTTCTCCACTCTCAATTAGCTCTTGCATTGGGCCTTGGCTTCCAAACTCCATAAGTAATAGCAACTTAATTTTCCAAGCCATAAATCAGGTAGGCTTATGCTCCATAGCCCATGTTCCATTTGTTTTTAATCAGGGGCAGCTTGGTACTCAGAGGTCGGAAGCTTTAATTCAGAGGGCTTCCATGACTTTTGGAAGGAGAAACCTTTGGCTTTCTAGGATTCCCTTTGTGAGTGTTTAAGTATCCTTTTGGCAAAAGTTGGAATATATATAGCATCTCATATAGAATCTTTGTTTAATTTACTGACCTACGCACACTCCCTTCTACTGTGGCTCTAAGATTAAAAGAAACATTTAACAACATTCCTACACGTATGTAGTCTGATTTTTAATGTCGTCCTTTCGAAAGAAATGTAGTTGCAGGGAAAAGGGACTCGAGGAAGGGAGTTAGGAGGTGTTACATTTCTAGAAATCATTTTAATGAAATAGTTCTAATAAGTAGCAGTATCATTGGGATAGGTTAGGTTCAATATCATCTTGTGAAAGAAGAAGAAATGAGCATCTTTTAAAGTTTATAAACATTCAGAGTTCCTAGCACACCATTTTATAACTGAAAAGTATCTTAGAGATATTTTCTATAGCCTCCTTGTTTCATCTGTGAGGAAAGAGGAAAGTGATGCCCAGAGAAGTTTTAAACCCAGACAATAGTCACAAGCCTATTAGTGCAGAGCTAGAACCAGGACTCAGTTATTTTATGTCCTTTTACGTTAATCTAAAATAAAGTCTAATAAATATTTAGTCATTTAGATGGCTTATCCACCTAACATAAAACATCCAAATATTTAGGAGTTTCTTAATTATTTCCCAACATCTACTGTTTCATTTAGATATATTGCATTAAAATTTTAGCACATCAAGTATAAAGAGAAACATCCTAAAATCTATCAGAGTAGAAAAAAATACAGATTAATTACAATAGGTGGAGAGTCATATTGGCGTACAAGAGTTCTCATCAGCACTGGATGTGAGAATACAGTGAGCATTTTAAATGCTGGAGGAAATTTAAATTTTAAAATGCTGAAGGTAAATTTCTTTCAACCTATAATCTTATACCTAGTACTGTTACTCCAGAATGAGTACAAAAAGATTATTTTCTACATTTGGATAAGAAGACAGGTACACTTCTGTAAACATTCTGAAAGAATTACAAGAAGGTGTACACCAGCAATAAGAAACATGAATCCAAAGGAAGTAATGAGATAGAAGAACTTAAGATGAGCAACAATATTTGGAAAACTTAACGCTGAGTTTAATAAACATTTATTGTAAAAAAAAAGAAATATCTGAAACTAAATGCTCAGGATATATCAGTGAGGACTTCAGTCAGGGTGAAATGGGAGATTAGAAGAGTAGAAAGAAAATCACTCAGTGTGTCTAGTGTTAGGGTATATACAAGTAGCTATGTTTGTAAACCAATATGTAGGGTAACTCAATAGAATTATTAACATGTAAAATGTGCATTTCCAGTGACTTAGCAGTTCTTGGGTGTTACCCTTAAGAAAAACATGCATATGTGCACAAGGAAGCATATCTGTTTGAGAATTTCAGAATAGCAGTTGCTCCTAATGATGGGAAAAAAAAATTAGAATCCACCTAAACATCTTTCAGCCGGGGAGGACAGCTAAATATCTGGGATATATTTGGTCTATGGAATCCAAAGTAATAATTAGAAAAGCAGGGCTTCCCTGGTGGCGCAGTGGTTGAGAATCTGCCTGCCAATGCAGGGGACACGGGTTCGAGCCCTGGTCTGGGAAGATCCCACATGCTGCGGAGCAACTAGGCCCGTGAGCCACAACTACTGAGCCTGCGCGTCTGGAGCCTGTGCTCCACATCAAGAGAAGCCGCAATAGTGAGAGATCTGCGCACCGCAATGAAGAGTGGCCCGCGCTTGCCCCAGCTAGAGAAAGCCCTCGCACAGAAACGAAGACCCAACACGGCCAAAAATAAATAAATTAATTAATTAATTTTTAAAAAATTTAAAAAAGAAAACAAAAACAGACAAATACAGGAAAGCCTGACTCAAAAAGATCTTTAGGACATATTTTCCAGTAAAAAAAAAAAAAAAAAAAAAACCATTGCATGTGGAATGTATATACTCAAAGAGTATTGGATTTTATATGTATCTATATGAATTGTGTCATCCTACATATGTATGTACATAATTGTGTGTGGATTAGTCTGTTTTACATTAGCCATGCTACATGTGCTCTCCATTAGTGACACTGAATGTCATTTGTTCATTTATTCATTTTTTTCAGATATTTATCAAATATTTGTAAAACACCTTTTACGTGTCATGTTTTATACTAAGACCTAAAAATGTGGTCTGTGCTGTCCTTGAGCATATTTTCTATCATGGGAGCCAAACTATCAACTTAAGATGTCAGTAGTTTACAATAGAAGTATCTCTGTCTGAAGGGCTTTGGAAAACCTTACAGAGCAGATGACCAAATGGGTTGGCCTTTGAAGGATTAGCACTTTGCTAATACAAGAAATGGAAGAACACTCCAGAAAGAGCAGTGGAACATGCAGTGGAATATTGACATGGACTTAACAGTATGGGTGGGGAAATGTAAATATTTTGCATGTTAGGCTATAGAGAAGAGAGTGCCATTAAAGACAAGAAACATCGGGCTTATCTGGTGGCGCAGTGGTTGAGAGCCCGCCTGCTGATGCAGGGGACACGGGTTCGTGACCCGGTCCGGGAAGATCCCACATGCCGCAGAGCGGCTGGGCCCGTGAGCCATGGCCGCTGAGCCTGCGCATCCGGAGCCTGTGCTCCGCAACGGGAGAGGCCACGACAGTGAGAGGCCCGCGTACCGCAAAAAAAAAGACAAGAAACATAATTAGACATTTGTTTTCAGAAAGATAGCTAGGCAACAGCAATGACTTACTGTATAGCACAGGGAACTCTGCTCAATATTCTGTAATAACCTAAATGAGAAAAGAATTTGAAAAAGAATAGATACATGTATGTGTATAACTGAATCACCTTGCTGTACACCTGAAACTATCAGGACATTGTTAATCAGCTGTACTCCAATATAAAATAAAAATTAAAAAAAAGATAGCTGGATAATTTGGAAGACAAAGATATTAGAGGAAAGTAGAACACTGAGAAAGATTTTACAAGAATCCATGTGAAAGATAATGAAAGGGTCATGGAATTGGAGAAAAAGAAAGGGATGTGTCAGATACTTCAGAATTTTCAGGATGAACTTGAAAAAATGTTGCCATCTAATTAGGGAGCAGTTTTCAAGCTACTGCTCAATTTTGTTTTTTATTTCTACTCAGTCATTTTCTCTTTTGTCCCTGTTTTCCCTGGAAGCTGTGGTGTCCAGTTGATTTAAAGAAATGATGGGTAGTGGGTGGCCCAGAAGCTTCTTCTTGGTGATTGATGGTTTTAGTGACCTTCGTCTGAAAGAGGCAGTTGTAGATAGTGGCAGGAAGGGAGGATAATGCTCCTCTGGGTAAGTGCCAGCTCCAGGAGGACTCCCTTCCAGATGTCCCAGCGAGCCCAGTGGTCTCTAATCCCAGCTCTAACAGCATCCAGAGAATAGACTCCCACACACAGATGCCTTCAGCCACAGGATGGGGACTCCTGTAATTGGTTACGTTTGGAATCCAAGGTCTCACCACAAGTTGGCAGAGGCTGGTCACACACAGAGAAAGACATGTCTGTGGGCATGACCCTCTCCAAAGCCATGGTCTCAGGGGTGGTGGCGACTCAGGGTGGAGGGACCACGTGAGAGCTCTGGAGTCACCAGGAGGGCCTGAGGTTTGGTTTATATTAACACCCTTGGCTTTGGCTACTTTGGCAACTTTGCTAAACCTCAGAAGGGTGAATTAAAGGCTGGAAATGTTACAAGAAAAGACCTCCCGGGGAACAGCCTGGACCTGTGGACCTTGACCTTTATGTTCTCAATCTCCTCTGAGCCATCCCCATTTCTGATCTGCATTGTGCCACAAGGAGAGGAAAAGCATAAAAATAAATCTATTCTTTATTAATGCATAGAGAAGCAGCTACATTTCTTTTTTTTTTTTTTTGCGGTACGCGGGCCTCTCACTGTTGTGGCCTCTCCCGTTGCGGAGCACAGGCTCCAGACGCGCAGGCTCAGCGGCCATGGCTCACGGGCCCAGCCGATCCGCGGCATGTGGGATCCTCCCGGACGGGGGCACAAACCTGCGTCCCCTGCATCGGCAGGCGGACTCTCAAGCACTGCGCCACCAGGGAAGCCCAAAACAGCTACATTTCTTACGATGCCTTAATAAATTAAAAAACCACGTATAAAAGGAAGGTCAGTTTTTGGTGACATGTGCATTTTGGTTTTTTTTTAATCCCAGTAACCTTATTCCCCTCTGTCATCCTTTGCAGGGGAAGAGGGGGCAGCTCTCACCCAAAAGGCAGAGCCATATGTGTGAGTCTGTGTCTCTCCGTGGACATGTTCGCCGTGCACGTGGGTGTGTGTGTGTATATTATCCCCTCACTCTGGATGACTGCAGGGCTGAGCTGAAGAGCAGGAGACACAGCTCCCAGGGCAGGAATCTTTCTCCCTTAGCACTCACATATTCTCCACTTCCTTGAGCCCCTGTGATCCCAGGGGCAGACACACCACCTCCTTCACTTGTTCTTTGCTTTCTCCTCTTACTACTTCTGCTTTTGCCTTCCTGTCTCTTGCTTTCTTTGACTTTCCTCTTTTTCCTCTTTGTTTTTTCCCGTGTCTCAGGGAAGAGTAGGATTGATTGAGTACTTCATTGGTTTCCGTATTTACCACCGTGTGGTTTTTAAAGACTGTGTGAGGGATGGAGTGAGTGAGTGAGAGTGTGTGTGTGTGTGTGTGTGTGTGTGTGAGAGAGAGAGAGAGAGAGAGAGACAGAGAGACAGACAGAGAGAGACAGAGACGGAGGGAGAGAACATAAAAGTGTGAGCACTTGTGAGAGTGATGTTAGGTGGCCAACAAAATATACTATTAGAAATAAAACAAAGCATATAGTACAGGGAACTCTACTCAATATTCTGTAATAACCTGTGTGGGAAAAGAATCTTAAAAAGAGTGAATATATGTATATGTATAACTGAATCACTTTGCTGTACACCTGAAACTAACACAACATTGTCAATCAACTACAGCCCAATATAAAATAAAAACTTAAAAAGAAAAGGAGAAATGTAGACAGATTTAATAGTCCTGAAAGACCTAAAAGCATGCTTTGTTCACCAGCTTGGAATACTCCATTTGACATTATAAATGAATGTTCTGACACAAGGGTATTAAGTTTAAATGCAATTATAAGTAAAATTAAATAATTAAAAAAAGAAAGAAAACAAAATACCAGTGGACCTGACTGTGGACAGTTCTGCCCCCTGAGGGCACTCATCTAATCCATATGCGGAGATGGCATTTCCTCTTCTTCTCTACTTGCCGATACTGGTGGGGAAGCTTCATGTGCCTAAGAATTCGATCATGGACAAAGTGAAACCCATTTTGTTTCCGAGAACACCCTCGATGAGTTTGGGGATGGGCTAAGGTGGGCCAGAGCCTCTGAAGGAGGGGGTGGGGGGCTGCGCTATTTTGCATGAGAAACAAATCAACAGGAGCAGGAGGAAACTGAGGCTAGCCATGAAAGAAAGAAGGAAGGGCAAAGCAGGGCAGCGGCTGCAGCTCGGGACGAAGAGATAGCCGGTGAGAAACTTCCTGATGTGGCATCAGCCAATGGAATTTTCACGCAGGGACAGGCTTGGTTGGTCACTGTGATATCTTGCAGTGAAACGATCTCGTTTCATTGTTTAACTTCCAGCTTCCTTATGTGTTGATCGTACAGAACTGGCTTTAGGATGATGATATTTGGGGAAAGGCAAGGCATGGGGGATGTGTTTTCAAAGCTGACACTGGGCAGAGAAAAGAGAACCCTCTTGTGAGACAGAAATGAAACAAAGGAAAGTTCAGCAACAGCAGGAACTTGGAGAAAGCATATGTTCCTTTAGAAGGCCCACTGATCTTAGGAGAGAGGCCCTTGTCTGTCTCATAAGATGGGGGTGGAGGCAATTTATGTAGATATTTGCTGAAAGGTGTCCTCACAAAGTTGAAGGACAGGGGAGATCTTGGAGTGTAAGGCGTAAGTTACACACACACACACACACACACATACACTCTCTCTCACACACACACACACACACACACACACACACACACA
>NW_006780945.1:4057915-4073765 GCF_000442215.2 Lipotes vexillifer
CTGCTGGTACAACCAGAAATGCTGGTCTACACTGAATTGCAGATTTGAGAGACAGCTCAATAGAACATGAAAGGCCACTAATAGAGGCTTCACCCTATGACTTCAGATGCAGGCTTGTATTTAACTGCACTGAATGCCTCCCCTGTCCCTGGCATCTTAGGATGGTATGTTTCATTATTTATTATTATTTTTTAAATTTATTTTATTTTTGGCTGCATTGGGTCTTCATTGCTGCGCACGGGCTTTTTCTCTACTTGTGGTGAGTGGGAGCTACTCTTTGTTGCGGGTGCCCAGGCTTCTCATTGCGGTGGCTTCTCTTGTTGCGGAGCACGGGCTCTGGGCACGCAGGCTCAGTAGTTGTGGAGCACGGGCTTAGTTGCTCCCCGGCGTGTGGGATCTTCCCGGACCAGGGCTCGAACCCGTGTCCCCTGCACTGGCAGGCGGATTCTTAACCACTGTACCACCAGGGAAGCCCGATGATGGTATGTTTCTTTCAGTTCAGTCCCCATGGCAGTTCTCGCTGCTTTGGAGTCCAAGTCTTGATGTGTGCCTCGGTGCCCCCAAAGTAAATTTAATAAGAATATCCCTCAAATGCTCTCCAAACTTTGTCAAATTACTCTCACCATTTTGGGAGCTTGCCAAACAAGAGCCAAGAGGTTAAATTGTTTATTTAGGTTTCCTTATATAACTTTCTCCAATAATAGGGAAAAAGGTGAATGAGAGTGGTAAAGATAAGCCACTCTCAGATCCTTCTGCCCACTTTCAAGTTCCTCACTTGCCACAGCCCTGGATCTCACAGGAGGGTGAAGTTTTGTATTTGCTGTGTTGACCTGACGTGACGAGTAACCCATTTATCTTTGTCTTCACTCTGTCCCACACTGTTCACTCACCTCTTCCTAGAAAGTATTTATATTTATACTACCCTTTGAAATGGAAAAGTGAAGAGAAAACAACAAAATTTTCTTGTTTATCATGACCCGATAAGAGATGGGGTGAACTGAGCTCTCTACAGGGTCCTGAATGGATGAAAAGGACCCAAAACATATGGAAAATATGGAGAATAGGGTATAAGTCATAAAAATAAAAATAAAATAAATTGGGAATGCCAGTTTCTGGTAATGATTTGTTTTCACAGTAACTGAGAACTCCCTTAAACCTGTGATTAATCACACACTTACGGTGAGGGTAAGCTGGCAGAATTAGGGGGCTTGGGTTATTAGTGCAGCTGCTTTCCATTGATGAGAGCTGAGTTCAAATCTCAACCCACGTTGCAAATGAAAATGTGATTTTGAAAGTTAATTAGCTCCATGCAATAAATACTGGCTACTTGATTGATGTACCTAAAAAATCACTACCTGGAAAAAAAAATTATATATATGGCCCGTTAGCAGAGTCAAGCCGTCAAAAAGTCAGACATTATTTAAACAATTTGCTTTTCTTAATAGTCCAACCACCTGCAAGTAAATAGAATTTATTAAAAGAAGGTGGAGTTTCTAAGAGTCAGAGTATGTGAGAGAAAGTCTGAACGTATTAAGGACTGTAGAATTTTAGAACTAGGAAAAATAATCTTTAAAAGCCATCTAATCTAATCCTTGTTTTGTGTGTGTGTGTGTGTGTCTTTTTTGTTTTTAATAGCAGAGGGAATCGAAACTTGGGAGGTTAAGGGACTTGCTTAAGCCACACAGTTAACTATTGCGGGGAGGGAGCAGGGGTAGATTCCAGGTGTCCTGTTCATTACATACGTTCTCTGAATTATTCTCAGGGACCCTTAGCTCGGTTCTCCCCTCACTGCTGTGACACTTCGCCTCTCCCCATGGCTTGTCCACAGGGTCTTGTCTTTAGTGTATTCTGTGCTTCAGAAGATTCCATTTTCTTCTGCTAAGGCAACTCAAAACTTAATTTATCCACACTTTTTTTTTCTTTTTAAATGTTAATGCTTCTATCAGTGTAGTCGTCCCTGCTCTGACAGATAGAGGAAGGTCAGCAGTCCACACGACTGTGATCCCTTTACACTAGATGTCCTAAAATTGAATCCAGAGTGAATTTGACCAAAAGTAGAGAAGTGTGAGGTATTACATTTAGTAAGAGAGCAATTCTGCCTAAACCAATGTTCTGCGAAGAGTATTGTCTGAGCCAGTGAGATGCAAGTAAGTCATCTTACTAGGTTAGTCATCTTCAGTAACCTGCAAGTCCTAGGTTACTTTGTTAACATGTTTATAACTTAAGTTGCTCCTGATCTTGAAATAATGTCTTTTATGGGGCATTTCATTTGGTGGCAGCATGAGTTTACTAAGCCTGTTAAAGGCAGTTCTCGTGAGAGCTCAAGGAGAAAGGAAGAGGGCTATAGAGGCAGCCTTTATTGTCTTAGAGAGAACATATGTCATCACGAATCGAACGATGGCAGAGATATGGATATTAAAGGCCTTTCTGGTGAGATCTGAAATTGAAATGAGGAACTTGCTGTTGGAAACTGGAGAAAAGACATGATGACAGGGACTTGCCATGGGTTCCCCAGTGCTGACCACAGCAGCTCAGCAATATCTGTCATATAAATTAATAACGACATTAAGTGAATGAATGGCTTCTAAAATCAACAGGCTGTTTCTTTGGTATATTGATATATTGATTCAGAAGAGAGAAAATTAGGTGAATAAGATACAGATTTTACCAAAGATACTCTTCTCTCCCAGTTGTTATTGTCAGTGTATATAGAGCGACTATTAATTCTGTATATTTATTTAAAATTCTATTTTCTTAAAATCTGTTATTTCTTTTTTTGATGTGAGTCTTTTTTTTTTTTTTTTTTTTTTTGCGGTCCGCGGGCCTCTCTTGTGGCCTCTCCCGTCGCGGAGCACAGGCTCCGGACGCGCAGGCTCAGCGGCCATGGCTCACGGGCCCAGCCGCTCCGCGGCATGTGGGATCTTCCCGGACCGGGGCACGAACCTGTGTCCCCTGCATCGGCAGGCAGACTTTCAACCACTGCGCCACCAGGGAAGCCCCTCCATGATAATTTTTAAGATTTTTCTTAAAAAGTGATTTCAGATCCAATGAATACTGCTTGAGAACTAATTATATTCCAGGTTCTGTGCTAGATATTTTCACTCATAATGTCTAATATAAGTTACTGGACTGTTAAATTTCTGTGTGAAGTATTTGCTTTAACTGGGAAGAGGTTTTCTCTTCCAGGGAAAAGTCACCTCCCCCAGTTTCTGCATGCTGGAAGCTAGACATGACAGTGAGATGTGTTTTTATATCTTGAGGGGTCGCTACCAACAACAGCAACTTTGAGAAATGCACTAAGTCATCTCAAGAGCAGTTGGGTCAGTTGGCCAATCTCAGAATTTTGTGCCTTGAAAAGAAATAAGGCTATGCTTAAAAGAAACTAGGCTGATGATTCAACTGGAAATTCAAAGTAAACTCATAGTACTTGAAACTGTATATTTCTACACTATCAATACTTTCTAATATCAGACAAATTGTCTAGATAACTTGTCTCCCTTATTCAGATTCCTGATCAAGACATATTTCCTGAGCAATTTCTTTCTACTCAGTTTACCCCCTAGCGTTAAGTATCATTAGGCCCACTAGTTTAGTCATAGTTCCCCTGGGAACGGGAAAGCGCATAGCTTTAGCCCATGGGTGTCAGGCAGATACTGGATGGCCACCAGCCCAGTTGTCAGAGAAAGTGTTCCCATGCTGAAAGTCTGGGTTGGGCCTGAAAGGCCTCCCTGGTTTCATCTAGGAGTCTATGATAAACAGTTACAATGGGGACCTCCCTGGCGGTCCAGTAGCTAAGACTCCAGGCTTCCACCGCAGGGCACATGGGTTCGATCCTTGTAAGATCTCGCATACTGCGTGGCATGGCCAAATATAAAAATAATTTTTAAAAAAAGATAAATGAAAAATTTAAAAAGCAATGTATGATTTATTATAGAAGAGCCTCAGAGTGGCAAAAATGACGTGGCACTTCAAAACCAAGAAATGTTAGAAAAGAAGATGCTGATGATTAATACGGTAATCAGAGTCCTTTGGCATATTCTGTGCTGGTGGTTAAGATTCTTTAGCGTTACTGTGTTTGTGCTTATGAGTCTAACAGATCATGATGCTGCCTCTCCTTCTACTAAGAAGCACCAAGTAGTACTTTAGTCTTCCTCAGACACAGATCTACTGTGTTTCTCACCTTAATTCCTTTTTGATGCATATGCTTCATTTCAGATCATGAACTTGTTTCCTGATTCTTACTCCTCATCCGATCTCTTAGGTTTAGAAGTCAACTTGGGAAGGTGCCCTACCTGATTTTGCTAATTTCCACCACAGTAGCTCAGCAGAGCACCTAATGTTGTTCTGATAGGCCAGTGTTCTCTGTGCACCAAAGCTTTTCTGTTCTCTCTTATAATTCAAATCACTCTTGGTTGGAGAAGCATATTAATGTAGATAGCCATTGTTATACAGCTGTTTTTTTCCACTAAAGCTTTTTTAATCTTTCTCTTTTTTTTTTTTTTAAAGTTTGTTTTTCAGTGGATCAGGTGGTGGGAATATTTGCATTTAAATATTTAAAAAGTAATTTGACCTTAGCCGAGCAGATCGGTGTTACCTAAAGGTACCACTAATGTTTGATATACAGTTTGATGTCTTGATACATATCTATATTCATGTAAACATCACCCAAATCAATATATATATAGAACATTTTCATCTGCCTCAGAAAGATTCCTTTGACCTTTTGCAGCCAATCGTGCTCCAAGCAAATATTGATATGATCTCTGTATTATAAATTAGTTTTAATCTAGAATTTCCTGTAAACAGACTCACATAGTATCTACTCTTTTGTATCTTATTTCTTTCACTTAGCATAAAGATTTTGAGATACATCCTTGCTGTTCTTTGTGACAGTACTTTGCTCATTTTGTATTGCTGAGTTTATTTCATTGTATGAATATATAAAGATTTATTTATCTATTTACCCACTGAAGGACATTTAAATTGTTTCCAGTTTGGGGCTATTATGAAGAGAGCTGCTATGAACATTCACACGTAAATCCTTTTGTGGATTATCCTTTTGTTTTCACTTCTCTTGGGTAAATATCTGGGAGTGGAATTCTTGGGTCACAGAGTAGATGTACATTTAAACTTGCAGGAAACTCTCGGTCTGTTTTATAAAGTGGCTGCACACTCCCACCACAATGTGTGACAGTTTTAGTTGCTCCAGATCTTTACAACCCTTGCTATTACCATTCTTTTTAATTTTAGCCATTCTAGGGGGTATGTGGTATCAACAATGAAGTGCTCCTTTATGGTTTGAATTTGCAACTCCATGGTGTCTAATAAGCACATACTTACTCTAATAGATATGTGTGTATGAGTCATGCATACATCTTCTTTTGTGAAGTGGCTGCTCAGATAATTTGCCAATTTTCAATTGGCTCGTGTCCTTTTTTTTTTGTTTTTGTTTTTGGCTGCACTGCATGGCTTGTGGGATCTTAGTTCCCCGACCAGGGATCAAACCCTCGCCCTTGGCAATAAAAGCACTGAGTCCTAACCACTGGACTGTCAGGGAATTCCCGTGTCTTATTGAGTTGTAAGTGTCCTTTATATATTTTGGATACAACTTTTTGGTCAGATATATGTAATGAAATTATTTTCTCCCAGAGAGCTTGCCATAAGTTGTCATATCTCTGTTCATGGTTCCTGGTTTAGCCTTGTGGATCTCCCTTCAACCACAAGTAGCCGAAGACCCAAGTGGACCGCATGCAGATTTCTGGGACTCTTTCTTTGTAGATCCGTCCTCCCTGCTGTACTCAGCTACACAGATTCCAGCCACCTCAGCCTCTCCAAAGCCTGATCTCCAGTCTCTTCAGATCAAGGAGGCCCCTGTGTTCCTGTGTTTCCCCCTCCCTGAACCATGACTCAGCAACTGCCTCCAGGCAGAAAGCCATCACAAGTCTCACCTTCTTTGCTTCTCTTCTTGTAGGGATCACAGTCCTGTACCATCTGTTGCCCAGTGTCTGAAGACTGCTGTTTCACATATTTTGTCCAGTTTTCTAATTGTTTACTGTAGGAGGGCTAGTCTGGTACTAGTTAATCCTTCCTTTATGACCTCAGGCAGAAACTTTTAGCAATTACTTGGAAACAAACAAGAACAAGAACAAGAACAACGGCAACAAAGTAGAAAAGTAACAGATGAAGGGATTTCTGAAAGTATAATTAAATGCAGTGCTAGTACACTCGAAAGATATTTGGCCAAAGAATGACTGAAAGTTTTATACTTTATTTTTCTCACATTAGAAGGAATTATTCCTACTCTACTGAAAGAATTACTAGTTCATCATTGAACAATGTATTTTGGTTTCATGGCTACTTACAAATATTAAAAAAAAAAAATCCAAAATCAAACAAATGTAAGCCCTGTAACCAAATTGATATAGTCACTGTTGCTCCCACTGGAATGCCATTATTCCCTGGTTGAGCATGGTGCATCCTTTTCCCTCAAGTAACTTTCTATCTTTTCCCCTTTCCCTGCAGACCTACCTATGCTGAATTCAGAAGTTGCAGAATCAATAAGGACCAGATGTTTAATCATGAGAAACAACTTTTTTCTTTACTTGATTATAAGACAATAACTATGCGAAGTGATTTACCTTATTTAATACTCGTAAACCCCCTGAGATATAAGTATAATTTTGTGACCTGAGCAACTTATTTAATCATTTTAAGTCTTAGCTTCCCCATCAGTAGAATGAGATAACAAACAGATAAGCAAGGGTGTGCGCATAGGCCATCAAATTTCAGAATGCAGTTTGCTTGCTGGCAGTTTTAGAAGAATTCTCTTGAACTTCTGGCTAAACATTGTTTGGACATGGTATGAATAAGTGCAATACAACATAGCTATGTTTCTTTTAAAACCCTACTCAGATGGCAGTAAAATAATTTCAAAGAAAGTATGAGGTTAAAAAGGTAGGAAAAGAAAACATTGTGGACTAGAAATTTCTTCAGCAGTTAGGTGATGAGACTTGAATGACTAGTTTGGTAAATGACTCAAGAGATGGTAGGGCATTGAAAACCATGTGCCTGTGGGTGAAGATATTAATTAAAAATGAGCTGATTTATGCTTATGAGGCATAGTAAATTTCAGGTATGCAGCACCAAGGAAGGCGTCAGGAGTGCTGGAGTGAAGGATAAGGTGTAAGAAACAAAAATATGGCTCCCCACCTTCTATCACCATATTCCTACCCCTCCCCCAACAGGAGGCAAGGGGTTACTTTCTGGAGAAGACCAAGCAGAACCGGGAGCCAAGGGTAATGTTATGCTGTGTATGGAAAACATAGGACTAAGGACATTTTGGGAACTCTGTTGTGGTGACTAGTTCTCAGCAGGTACATCCTGGCAGCGGATTTAGTCTCAGAAAACTGTTGATGATCCAAAGATATTCTGAGGAAAAGAAATTATCCAATACCATATGATATCATTTATACGTGGAATCTAAAATATGACACAGATGAACCTATCTACGAAACAGAAAGAGGCTCAGAGACACAGAGGACAGACTTGTGGTTGCCAAGTGGGGAGGGGTGGGGAGGGATGGATCTGGAGTTTGGGATTAGCAGATGCAAACTATTATATATAGGATGGATAAACAAGGTCCTTCTGTATAGCATAGGGAACTATATTCATTATCCTGTGATATACCATAACAAAAGAATATGAAAAAGGATATACATATGTATAACTGAATCACTTTGCTGTAGAGCAGAAACTAACACAACACTGTAAATCAACCAGAAAAAAAAAAAAAAATTATCCAAGAGATGATACAAGAAAAATGTTCTGAGGCACAGTTTTTGGAAATAGTCTGATCCATTGGGGTCATACTTTTAAGCTTCATTAGGCAAGACCAGAGCAGCATTTAGTTCAGGGCCGACTTCACCCTTTTTACTCAACCTGGTGACTTGTGAACTCTGAGGATTTCCTTCTGGCTGGTGGGAACAGGAGCTATTCCTGGCCCTAGGCGAGCTTTAGAGATTGTTCCCTTTCTGTGTCCCTTAAGTGTTTCTTTCCTCAGCCTCAGGGAGTTTTTTCACATGTATGCACTGCACACCTTCCATCTCTGAAGCTCTCTGCTCTGTACATCTCTGTCCTCTTGAAGACTCTGTCCTGCAAACTCTAGCTGCCTTGACCTTCCCAGACAACCCATTTCTGTCTCCTCAAGTCAAGGAGATTGCTAAGCTCCACACGGGTTCCCCGAATTCTCTCCTGGCAGTGAGCTAGCTAAGTGGTAGGGCTCACCTTGTTGATTCTTTTCTCTCAGGGTTCACTGTCCTTCATTGGCTGACGTCCAGTGTCTTCAAGACCACCGTCTTATGTATTTTCTTCCCAATTTTTAAAATTTCTTTCAGGTGAGATGGTAAATATGGTCCCTTTTACTCCCATCTTGGCCAGAGGTAGAACTCACACATGGACAACTGTGATAAAATTAAAATTGCATTAAAAAATCATGGCCTCAGCCATTGTTAACAAATCTAATCTTCTCATGTGTAGCTGAAGCTATGATGACAAATCCTTCATGGTTTTCGAGAGAAACAGCTCGAGTCTCTCCCAATAATTGTAGTTAGAGAACAGTCTCCTCTTTCCTATTTATAGGTTTTGCTATTTTTGAGGGAATTGTCATTCTACTTTCAGTTGATCATACAAAGTTGGGGATACAGGAGACAGGTGTATTCCTCAAGTGAATACCATACCTGGGATGCTTTTTAGGCAAAGGCATTTCACCTCTCTGATCCCTAGTTTCTTATTCTGTGCAGTCAAGTTGATACTATGTATTTGTTCTGTCATTGTGAGAATTAACTAAGACATTTATAGGAAAACTAGCCCAGAACCTGATTCACAGTTACTCTCAGAAAATACTAGTTAATTTATCCTTAAGCACATCAATAAAGGCAATCTAGTGATGGGACTATTATTATCTCTTTCCTGGTCTTGTAGTCAAAACCTACTGGCTGTTTTCGCTGACATGCCTTAAGTAATTTCTCAGTCACTAGAGCTGGCTCCTGAAGCATATTCTGTTTCAGTGCTCTGTCTCCTACTAGCAACCAAGGCACATAACTTGGCACACAGGAGGGCAGGCCTGCAGTGAGTCTCAGATCCAGGCCAGGGGTGAGGAAGTGTACAGCTTCCTGTGTCTCTCCAGCCGAGGGCCAGCAGTTGGAGACACGCATCCATGGCAAAAGATCAGCTGCTTTAGCAGCTAATTAATGAGAGGGGGCTGTGCCTGACATTTGGAAAGTTCCTGAGTGAGCACCTCTGCAGTGTGAAGCTGAATAGCATCCTTATGCTGTCTGTCACATCGTTTATGTGCACTTCTCTTGGCCTGGCCTTAGCACACTGCATAAATCTACAGCTGCAGAAACCGAAATCTCATATAAAATTGAAGGATTTATTCTGAAGTATTGAAAGGTTTATAGTTGAAAAAGTTAAAAGTTGCCGAATCGGCATTTGGAGGACTCTCTCCTGTATGCCTCACCCCTCTTGGGCTCTCCAGTTCTGTTCCCCGAATTCCTGTCTCCACAGGGAGACGAGGAAGCCAGGGGGAAACAGTGACATGGATGGAATTGTCCAGACTTTACCTACTCTTGGCCTTGGTGGCTTCATGTTTCAACCTAAGTCGCCCTTGAAAGCTATCATTATGATGTTGAGACCCACACACAAGAAAAAAACAGTAAGTTCATTCTCCTCTGGTGCCCGATTGCATTTTGGACTCCAGAAAATTCTGTGAGTTTTCACAACATGTTTTTGAGCGCAGTGTTAGGTTTTCAACGCCTACTTCTCTGCATCCTTGATGCTCTGCTGGAAATCAGTTGGAAGGTGGATTATGTCTTCTTCCATAGAATAAAAACCTGGGGCTTCCCTGGTGGCGCAGTGGTTGAGAGTCCGCCTGCCGATGCAGGGGACACGGGTTTGTGCCCCGGTCCGGGAAGATCCCACATGCCGCGGAGCGGCTGGGCCCGTGAGCCATGGCCGCTGAGCCTGCGCGTCCGGAGCCTGTGCTCCACAACGGGAGAGGCCACGACAGTGAGAGGCCCGCGTATCGCAAAAAAACAAAAACAAAAACAAAAACAAAATCTGAATTATCCCTCCTGTATTTAAGCCAGTGTTCAGCATCTCCTCATCTGGATTCACTAGATCATCTCTAGCAACTTCCTAAATTTCCAGCTTATGGTCTGATTCAGTTATTGAGCTAAGAGGGATAGCTCTTCAAATCTTAGAATGCTTGCAGATAGACTATCTAAATTAAAAATAATAATAATGAAAATAAATGCGTATGTGAAATGCCATTAAGACAAAGGGCTGAGAAGGTAGTGTGGCATATTGGTAAGACTAGTAAGTAGAAAACAGAAGTCTTCAGATCTGGTAGTGGTCCATTGCATTTTCCTACCATCTTGGGGGTGGGGTGGGGAGGGAAATACGTGCCTTAATCATTCCGTCTGTAACGAGTGAAATATCCAGTCTGTTTATGAATGACACATACTTTATATATCTTCCAGGGACTTTGTGGGAAATGAGTGAGGTAATATATACAGCCTTGAAAGCTGTAAAGACTTAAACAATACCAGGCATAATGAGTAACTGGAACATCAGTTCAATTGATTGGCTGTTATCGCTCTTCTCAATTTCTGTGTGCCTCCCCCCAAATCGTTAGCTGTCCCATCCTCCTTTTCTCCAGCCCTCTCCAATCCAGGAGACAAGAAAGTGTTCTTATATGAAGGCATGTGGAGTTCCATTAGCTGGTACAGTCAGGTCTCTGCATCTGCAGGTTTGGGACCCATGATGGCGGGCCAACAGTACTAACCCCTTTTATGTAATGAACTTGAGCATCCCTGGACTTTGGTATCTACGCTGGGAGGTGGCGGGGATGGGTCCTGGGACCAATCCCTGCCCATATCGAGGGACGATGATGCTCTCTTTCTTATATGTTCCTGCTGCCATTGCAGCGCTCTCGGGGTCCCACAGTCAGAAATAATGCCATTGTGTTGGATCAGCCGTGACCTCAGAGTGCAGTGGTAGCAGGACGGATATAACAAGTGGAAAAGGAAATCTACAAATGAAAAGTCTACAGATTAAAAGTGGAAAAGGAAATCTACAAATGAAAAGTCTAAAACTGGACCCTGGTGTCCCCTTAGTCTGGTGGTCTCTTCTGGGAATGGGCTCACTTTTTAGTTGAAATGCAACTCTTTGGGCTTCTCTGCAGAGTAAGCAGCGGTTCAACTCTGCAGCTGCTGAGAAGTCAGGGGATCGCTGGTAAGTGTTTTGTAAGCACGCGCATCTGAACTCTGCAAGGGCTTGGTGTTTTGTGAAATCGCCTTTATCCCGTGAGAAGAGAAAACTTTACCTCTCTCTGCTCAGTGCCCCTTCCAACAGCTGTAACTATTTCATGTTTATTTGCTCCTTGCTGCCTTCTCTCTGCTTAATCCATTAAGACAGCTTTGAATGTTCCCGGCTCATGTATTTATAAAGGGGGAAGAAAAGTGAAGGGAAAAGACGTTGAATAATGGTATCTAAATTGTAGCCAAATGTACTCAGAACTCTCCTAGGTTAAACTGCAGATAATTTCCTTTTGAACATCACAAACACTCTCTCTAACTTAACAAATTGGACTGAGGGGTTTCATTGCTCTCGGAAACATGATTCATTCTCTTTTTCTCTCCGTCTGTTCCTCTTTCTCTCTCTCATCCCTGTTGCTTTCTTTCTAGAAATGTTCCTCTGGTTCTGTTTTAGCTGCATTTCATTATCTCTAGGTTTGCTTCCTGGAGCTCCCATGAATAATTCGCCTGTTGAGCCATTTTGGAGATCAACCCCATCCTCACTGTGCTGGGAGATGGGAGGACAGACGGCTGCTTTAAATCAATCAGTTGACACTAATCTAATGTCTAATTAGCTCTGGGTGGGCGTGTGCTTTGATTATAGGAAGTGCCTCAGGCAGTGGCTGGGTTTGAAGGGCTGCTGCACACATATCAATCATCCTTTGACAAGGAGATCTAGAAGGAAAAAAACAAAATGAGGAAGGGGGGTGGGCACATTTCTCTCCATCATCTGTTGATTATCTGTTTCCAGTGGTCCAAACCAATGCTTTGAAGCTTCTCCGTTTTGCTCTTAGCAATGAGCCCCTGACCACAGAGAAAGACAAACTTTCTAAAAGCAGCTAAAACTGCCAGTTATGTCAAATAATTACTTCCTATGTCACAAAATACCTAATCATATCTAATAACAGTTATGTGCTTTTTTAAATCTAAAGTAAATGCAGAAGCTCTAGTTTTCAATATTCAGCTGAACCTCCCCCCCCCCCCCCAAAAAAACAGAAATGATTGATGACTGAACAAAAAAGGCAAAATCTTTAGTTAAAATTAATTGTTTTTACTGAAAATGGCATGCCTGTAATTACTCTCTGATTGTCTTATTTTCTTTCTGTCTGTCCTTTAATGAACTCTTTTGGGGGTGGGGATGGTTTAGAAATTTTCCCAGAAGTGGCTTTGGTATATTTAAATGCTGCTGCTACTGTTAGTATTCCTAGCAGAAGGATGGGAAGCTGGTCTCCTTCTCATTCTTTCTTCCGTGTGACCCAAAGGCTCAGAGGATGATGATTAGATCAGAATTAGTGAGGCAGTTTGGGTGCCTTCCAGTTTTTAAACAAAGAAAAACAAATCTAACTGGGGGAATTAATTTCACTCTCATTCTTATTGATCATGAGAGTGAAAGAGGTATTTTAAAATACCTTTTTAATTTCAGATCTATCTGATTTGCTTTTCTGGGTGCTTCATTTTTCTAATAATTCTGAGCTGTTGAATCGGATACAAGGAAGTGGAGTGATAGTAAAAGTAATACTAAAGAGATTCATATGCAAAGCATGGTACAGAACACAACCTGGGGCTTTGCAGACCAACTGTTAGGTTTAAATCCTGGCCATGCTACTTACCAGCTGTGTGACCTTGGGCAAATGGAAATCACGATACCAAAGTCCAGGGATGCTCAAGTTCATTACATAAAAGGGGTGCCTACTTCACAGGGTGATTCTGAAAATCAAATCATATGATACACGTGGTGTGTTTAGCACAAGGTAAGCACTCAATAAAGTGTTAACTGGTAGTGTTGGTGTGGATAAGTGAGTGTTTTCCCAACAACCCTGGCTGAGTTTAGAAATCCACAAAAGGTGTGTCTTTTTTTGGAAGCAGAGACTTGAAAAGGAAGTTCTCCTAAAATTTTTAATGTGAGGATCAAGCATGATACTTATACTACTGTCTCATATACAGGCACTGTAGGCTTATAGGAGCATTGCCTGCTTGGATTAACATAAAATATTTGTTAAGATTACAGACCTACTTTGAGTTAAGGCATCTCTAAAGAATTTTTATAAGGCTAAACTTTCTTATGATATGGGAAGAAATTCTGGTTTGACAACTTTATTAGAAAATTTACATTGGAATGTTCATTGGAATACTCCTATCCTTGCTAACTTCAAGAAAAAGCCCCCTTTCTCTTTCTCTCTAACAAGACAGAGTAAGGGAAACAGTGACATCTGTATTGTAAAAGGCACTAGCTCACTTTTTTACCCTCTAGAATTTAATGCTCTCAAATTTTGTCAAAAATTTGAAATAAACATGAAATAAAATGACCCAGTTATAAAATTTCTTTTATGTTGTCTCATTTTTATCAATGTGATACATTTTAGAAAGGTAAATGTTAATATGAACACGTACATTTTAGTATAAACTTATTCTTGTAAGCATGATTTTGTTTTTCGAAAATGGGGAAAATAAGAATTATCATGAAAGTCATTCTGATTTCTTTCCTCAAAACATCTTGTTTGGTAAAAGCATATTCTGAACCAGCTGATTAAAAGTCAGATAATAGCGTCGTCAGAAGCGTGAACTCAGGTTATGTATTTCCAGGTTCCTTATTGAAAGACTATTGAGGCTTCATTACTCTGAACAGATTTTGAAAAGAGCATTTAAAGGTAATAAAAACAACTTGTTATGTGCAGAGACATTTTATTTCATTGCTTTCAATTACTTATCATAACTTAAAGTAGGATGAAAAGAGATTTTGCCAGTAAAGGTTCTGTCCTCTTATCCATGTCAAGTAATAGAAGAACAGATAGCAATGATGTGTAATTAGCATATACTGTGTGGTGAACATTTTCATATTTGAAGGTTTTTACAGACTCACAGACATCGAGAACAGACTTGTGGTTGCCAAAGGGGAGCGGGGGTGGGGGAAGGATGGATTGGGAGTTTGGAGTTAGCAGATGCAAACTATATGCAGGATGGATAAGCAACAAGGCCCTACACAGGGAAGTGTATTCAATACCCTGTGATAAACCATAATGGAAAAGAATATGAAAAAGAATATATATACGTATAACTGAATCACTTTGCTGTGTAGCAGAAATTAAGACGGCATTGTAAACCAACTACAAGAAAATTAAAAAAATATATATTTGAAGGTTTTTAGACTCCTGTTTTTACACATTTAATTGGTTTAGTAAATCTCTTTATGATTCTTTCAGTATAATAAAATAAGATATGAAAAAATGAAGAATCGAATGGATTTGCGTCACACTTAAAATCTGAATTGTCTCAGTCAGGAGAGTGCTATTCTGTTTTCAATGTTGCTTACATAACTAATGAAAATACAAAATGATGCCCATAAATAGCCAAAAGGAAAACAACCCTTGCCTTCCAAAAGCCCATATCACCTTTTGTTTTGATAAACTCGGGTATGAAAATCCTGGCTAAAATCAAGACTGGGCTGCAAGAAGCAATATAGAGGCGGTACTATTAAATTGTCCTTCTCTGCAGGCTCACGCAGCGCATTGGGGGTGACAAACAGTTCTCCACCACTGCGGGAACATGTTTTTAAACTGTGGTGGGAGGGATTTTGTCTAGACTGTAGAAAACACTTTCTACATGAGGGTTATGTGTCTTGGGAAAGCACTTCTACAACAGGGGTTAGAGAACTTCCTGCTCTGGGAATTTTATAATAAGAGCCAGGCTGGTGTCATTTCACACAAGACCTGCCCGGAGGTAGGGGAATGGATAAAGTGACCTTTCCTGCCTCCTCCAAGGGCTATGACTGGTCCTTAATGAAAACCTGGTACCAAGGACTAGTTGGGTATGGAACAATGCTTTTAAGGCCAAAGTTTAATTTCATAACAGCAATCGGATACTGTAGAGAGATGGATTGTGCTCTTCGGAGATGGATAAAATGACTTGGTCTTTGGAGCACATCCCGAGGGGCGTTTTAAGGAATATTCTCTGCGAAGTGCATTCTGTGCTAGCAAAGGCATTACTTGATGATTTAATGGGCCTTTTCCATTTCCAGGTCTTCTGATGTATTATTACCACCATCGAGCAGTTATAGTCTAACATTTTAGTATCCGCAGGGTAACGGACACCACCTAAACAGTTGGGCCGTCCATCTTCACAGTTAGGTCTTGCTTCCTTGCTGCCCGGTTACTCAAGATGTAGCTGCTGTGCTTCTTTGCCCATCTCTTTTGTATTTGAGTGTATTCTCCATTGTTGTCGTGAAGATCTGTATGTAGCGTTATTCAGTTTCAGTCGACATTCCAAGGAGGTTGCTG
The DNA here is from genome assembly GCF_000442215.2 of Lipotes vexillifer. Lineage (NCBI taxonomy): Eukaryota > Metazoa > Chordata > Mammalia > Artiodactyla > Lipotidae > Lipotes > Lipotes vexillifer. The sequence goes on from NW_006780945.1 coordinate 4,073,544, forward strand.
TGAAAGGTTATTGGTTTTGCGGCCCATTCTCTTGGAAGTTAAAAGTCCCTGCTGCCTTTGATCTCAAATCTATTTACTTTCACTAAAGTAACAGATATGGTCAACTTGAGGATACCAAATAGGAACAGTTTTGAATTAGGATACCGAATATGAATAGTGTATGTGTGTGTGTGGGGTGTGTGTGTGTGTGTGTGTGTGTGTGTGTGTGTGTGTGTGTGTGTG
>NW_006780945.1:4073861-4074048 GCF_000442215.2 Lipotes vexillifer
TGTGTGTGTGTGTGTGTGTGTGTGTGGGGGGTGTGTGTAGCGGATTCACACCAGCCATGCTCAATGGACCGTCCAAATAATTGCCTATGTTGTTGCCTTTTGCTGATTCTTACATGCTGTATGTAGCTCTGAAAAGAGAGGATTGCTACACTTACTGTTGAAATAGGCCACTGGGCACTCTTTGGGA
>NW_006780945.1:4074058-4080918 GCF_000442215.2 Lipotes vexillifer
GAAAGAGGTACAAGGAAGCTTTCTGGCCTCCTTTTTGTATGTGTTCATGTTGAATGCCAGCTACTTTGACTCCTTTTCTGCTGCTACTGAAACAGAATAAGGCGGCACACAATGGGAGCTGCAGGAAGGGAGGGTGATGGGCAGCTCCCGCAGCAGGTGCAAGTAATATGGCGCCACTTTCCCACACGTATCAGTTGGTCTCCAGTGGCCTGTGTGCTCCGAAAATGAAACGGTTGTGCAGATCAAGTGTCTGCCAATTAGAAGTTGGACGCAAAAGAGCAACACGGAGGTGGATGCAGGGGGCGAGGAGGGGTGGAGCGCGGTGAGAGCGGCTGTTTGTGTCCCTGCATCTTGTTACTCCCATATCCGAAGCTTGGATGTGAAACCCTATCTGTGCTATTTTGCTCCCAATAATCATGCTCCACTGAGGTTCCGAGATGGTATCTGGGTGATGAGCACAGAGAGAAGGTCCATTGTTCTTCCCTTCATCTGTGCTGAGGAGCTGCTGCTAAGTGTCTTCAGGTGGGACTGGAACGTTCCCAATGAGGCAGACACCCTACGGGACCTGCGGTCGGGCTCCCAGCAGCGGTCTAGCCCCCTGTGCCAACACCTCTGCCCTCTCCCTCGTATATCATTCATATTTAATGGACTGATAGTGCCTGTCATATCCTTAAACCCGACCTGAAATTGTGATACTCCCTTGGAACGATTTGAGATCAGACAAGTAGAAGACATGTTTGTGGTTAAGGAATTATTTTCAGGGGCCTGTCAAAGTGTTTCCATATGAGGCTAATGCCATTTTCGTAAGGAGCAAATGCAAGAGACACAATAAATATTACTTCGTTTCCTTTGGTCCATTAAAAAGAAAAAGAATCTGATTGTGGAGAGAAGGCGTTCACAGAGAGATTTTATTTTTTCCAAGAGCAAGTAAAATGTACTGTTACCTAAGCAAGTATTATTTTTCTTTTTGCTATTTTGGGGGTCATTTTTTTAGGCTTGAGGTTTGCGTGGGCATCTCTGGTCTATGTTTTAAGTCATTTTCACTTTCTGCATTATAGGGGAGGGAAGAGATCTATTCCCAAAATTCCCACTCGAAACTTACTTGTTTGATCCCTGCAATATATCTAACCCTTTGGTATCTGCTACTCCATATGTAGAGTCCCCCTTTTTTTTTTTCCTCCTTTTCTCTGTTCGTTGACTTCTTCTCATCTTCCAAAACTTGGACCCCATGTCTCTTCTTGTGTCAAGCCTTCTGCAGCCCCCTTAGGCATCATGTAAGTACCCTCCTCTTTGTTGCCGTGCTGCTTTCTGAGGCTAGTGCAGTGCATTCATGCACGGTAATTATTTGTGAATATGGCTATCTCCTCTCTGGGTGATGCGTCTGTCTGGGGCAGGGGACTTTCCTCCTCCTTTAATTCCATCACTTTCTGGTGTGGTGTTCCATAAATACTGATTGATGACTTCCAGGGATGAATGGTGCTTTCAGAGGTTAGGATGGACCTGACTGAAAGATAGAATTCTCAGTCCCCTTTAATGATTTGCCACGGATGAGCATTGGAGCCCAGAGTTATAACGGCAGCTCTCCATATGAGGAATTCTCTAGGAATTCCTTTCTTAGTAATAAGCAGTTTACGTGATATGTAAGGTTGATGTCAGATTTATGGTCAGACTTCTTTATATGTGTTCGGTTGCAAATGACTAATGATGATGATGATGACATGATGAAGAGCAATTCAATAGCTAACATTTCAAACTCAGCAGTGTTTGCTATGTTCCAGGCACTATGTTAAGCAAATTTGTGTATGTATAATCTTACATTCTGCTAATAAGAACATGAGTTATATACTATCATCCTCATGCTATGCATGAAGAAACTGAGGTAAGGCATGATTGAGTGACTTACCCAGGATCCCACTGGCATGAATAGCAAAGTCTGGATGTGAGCCCAGGGAGCATCATACAGGGATGTTAGTGTAAACAAGGACCATGAGAAACAGTCAAGGATGCTATCACAGTCCTGAGCAGTTGGAGGGAGTCAGCCTGGATTCCTGCCTCTACTAGAATTTGAAAGGCATTCAGTGCTTCCTATTTCCGTATTATCTGTAAACCTCCTCTGATCTTCCAAGAGTTCAGAAAATTGTTGACTGTACATCCTGGACCAGTCTGTATCTCCAGGCTGAGTGAAACCCGTCAGCTGGGATTCTGTCTGTGCGTCTAGACTCAGAAGAAACTTGTGGGACTAAGTGGTTTTCTGAAAAATGTTGGCCAAAAACCACATTCACCCCAATTGTTGTATGAATGAAACACATGGGTTTTCTTTGTGTTTTTTGAATAATTCCAGTGGTGGCCTCAAGCTTCTGTTTCCCTGTATTTGTGTGGAGTCAACCAAAATAGCTTTGTATAAACAAGAAAAAGTATGAAAAAGCATATGTACCTTGTTACCGCTTTGCCAACTGGAAATACTCTTAGGACACATCTGCATTCACAAAAAAACTGTGGCTTTAATATCGACCAGCTTTTAAAATGCTAAAGACATTGCTTATTCCAGGTGTCTCTGTCTTATATTTAGTTACTTTTCAGTTTTTGTATTTGCTCATTAGCTAGTATTTCAAGCATTACATTTTTCTTCTCAAATAGAAAAGATTGAGTTATATTCTTCAAAAATATTTTTAATTGTATCTGATGCTCAAATGTGCCAAATTCTAATGGGGGGATAATGTTGGTTTCAAGTTGGTAATATTATATTTTTGCGGTTGATTATTGGGAAATTTCTAACGTATTTTTTCATCTTGTATCTTTAAATGATTTGAAGTTTCTGAAAGGTTTATGGAAATGTTGAGCATGAAAGTAAATTTCTTTCCTATAAACATCACTAGAACTCATTCTAAAATGTAAATCAATGGTTTACATCTGTATGTCAATTACATTTTTCTGTGGCACAATGTGTATGAACTATAATAAGTATTTTATCTTATTTTTTTATTTACCAGCTCTTTTTTTGGATAACGCAGGAAATGAGACAAGAATTACCAAGTTGCTCTACCATGTTTGATCTCAAGAATTTCTCTCTTTATAGTCATATTAATCTACCAGGATTTAAAGAGGATTTAATCTACCAGGATAATAAGGCAGGATTTAAACATGACTAGTGGAGAGTAAATACAGTATTAGAAAACATTTGTATGAAAAAGCATTCTCAATATTTTCACAGGCATATTATAAGAAAAGTACTGATAAAGTTTTTATGGAATGAAATTATTCTTTTTTTGGTGCAGCTAAAGATTTGTCTCTGGTTAGTTTTTTCAAAGCCACATACTAACATCAATCTATACTGTATAACTTGGGTGTTTTTACTTATTTAGATATTTTGAATACTCAAAATATTAAAAAAAATATTCTAAGACTTCAGTAAGTTACAGAGGTTGCAACATTAGTCAGGTATGTTGGTAGACTGAGTCCACTTAAAATTGACAAGTAAATTTGGGGGATTTTTTTTATTTCTGAAGAAAGGCTAATTGAGACTCAGAAAAATTAAATGATCAACAAAGAATAGCAGGCACCTAGTATATAATCTCAAATTTTTCATATCTCTAGAATTCAATTGTGACTATAATATTTTAGATTCCAGGCTATGCAAGGATCTATCTTTTTCTGTATAATGACTAGATTAGGACCACTTTTAGATTAATATTTACATATTTTTAATTGTGATGAAGGTGTCCTCACCATTAATCCAAAAGGAGGTAGATAGTAAATTGTTACAATAATGACGTTGGGGTTAATTAGCCCCAAATTATGGTTTGACCAAATATGGTAGTGAATGGTGGTAAGTAGAGTAGCTAATGTAGGAAAGAAAGTCAGTGGAAGTCAGTGCCTATGGGAAATTACATAGCACTACCAAATAAGTAGAGAGACATATTTTTTTACCATTAGAAAATAAAGATCATACTTTCAGCCATAGTAGTGTCTAAGTATAGTCAGTTGTCAGAATGTTCCTAATTCTTCCTACTTTTCCAAATCCATGTACATTACAATGTGACTTCACACCTGCTTTCCTCAAGAGACGGTCTCTATTTCCCCATCCCTCGAATCTGGACTTGCCTTGCAACTTGCCTTCACCAGTAGAATGTGGTGAAAGTGACAACATGCCAGTTCTGAGCATATGCTTTAAGTGGCCTTGTTTGTGTCTCTTCTGTCTCTTGGAACCCATCCCATGCGCCGTGAGAACAAGCTTGTGCTATTTTCCCCGAGGATGAGAGACATTTGGCTGTGTGACCTCTGCCACTCCAGTCACCAGACAGTGAATATTATGAAGCCTGTAAATGAGGCCATCCTAGACCCAGTCATCTCCCAGCTGCTCCACCAGTGAATTGCAGACCCAGCTGAGGGCAGCCAAACCTGGTCCAGATCAACAGCACTGCCCAGCTGACCTGTAGACCCTTGAGCAGTAATAGATGCTTATTGTTTTAAGCCACTGAGTTTTGGAGTGGTTTATTAGACAGCATCTTTGTGGCAATAGATAACAGATATACATAGTCAAACATTAAAGATCCTACAGCAATAGCGGGACTCAGAAATTCCACAAACCACATGAAATACTCTTTCACTCAGATATGGTCAAAGTCATTCTTGTTTTCAGTTGCTTGGCTGCTTGTTTCTTAGTTCAATGCTCCATTGATTTGACAATTATTCTTTTTAAAATTCCCATAGAATTTTAGTTAAAATTTGGCTTAGAAGTCAACTTAGTCCAACTGTTAACTTTACAGAAAAGGAGTTAAGGCCAGTTGAGTTAAAGGACAGATCTACAGCTATTTCTCCAGTTACTTACAGAGCTGGAGCTTATATTCTTGCTATTTACCATTGGATGCCTTCATGTTGCTTCTAGAAAGACAATAAAAAGACAAATATTACGTGAATACTGTATTTTGTGGAGGTCACAACTACTGCCACCGTATCTTTTTAAAAAAATAATTCTATGTCTTCCATTCTGATAACCTCATTCAGCTACTAAAAAGAGCAAAATGTCTTCGGTCCTGCTGTGGGCATATCTACTACACATAGGTGTGTGTCTACCTGCATCTTTTTCTCAAGTTGATTGTGGGATCAAAGCCTGTTGATTGGAGAGGGGCAGCTTAATGGTTTTAGTGAAGAAGCAAATCTTTTCCTTTTAGATCAAGGCCTTATATACCTTTTGCCACTTAGATGTTCTACCTTGTGACACCCTCTTTCAGCATGCAATTTCTTGCAGTATTCAAGGACTGCAAATGTGTACTGCAGTCTCCACACCATGCCTGTGAAACATGGCTCCGAGCAGTTTCCTACGGGGAATAAACTTTCATTTTTCACCACATTAAATTTTATAAGTTTCAAGCGAATGGAAAATGGATTTTATTTTTTTTTCTCTCTCTCTCTCTCTTTCTCTTTTTTTGCCACAAATGTTTTATGGCTGCAAAAACAGAATTTGTGGTTTCAACTGTTCAAGTTTGATGCAGAAAGCTATGGAACCTCTTATGTAACCTGATGGCCTGAATAATTATCAAAATATTTTGCTTTCCACCCTTTCTAAGCTTTAGCAGCAGAAAAAAAAAATAGTGTATGAAACCTTTTGACCACAAAATAATGAGAAATCCCCGTTTACAAGATCTTCTCTTATACCTAAACACTAAAGGTGCTGTAATTGGTGGGAGGCCGGTGCTCCAGCAGCTGCGCCTGCTCTTATCAGGTGCTACCTTTTGCAAGGAAGAAAACAGAGCCTATGAGAAGAAAAGCCAGAGTTAAGGGTAAAGAAAAGAAGTGGAATGGAGATCCAGAGCCATATGGAATCTTAGCCCTTCTGAATCCAGAAATCATGTTATGCTGATTATAAGAAGTGTGTGTGTGTGTGTGTGTGTGTGTGTGTGTGTGTGTGTGTTTCTTTTGGATTAAATCAAATACCATTTCTCAGTGTCTACTGAGAACAGAATGTCCTCTTAGCTGATTCAGTATAATATCACCTTGGACATCATTTAAATAGAGATGAGCTTCACTTTGTGAAATCTGGGATCCAGGACATTATGCTGGTGAATCAGATTCTTATAATGAATTCTATAATTTATATATACACATATAAATTATAGTATATATATATAAAAACATATAATTATAAAATTATGGTTCTATTTCTTTAACTTCAGAAGTTTTAAAGTTCATTTAAAGTTGTTATTTTTCCTAAATTTATTTATTTATTAGTTATTTTTGGCTGCTTTGGGTCTTTGTTGTCGTGCGCGGGCTTTCTCTAGTTGCGGTGAGCGGGGGGCTGCTCTTTGTTGCAGTGCGCGGGCTTCTCGTTGTGGTGGCTTCTCTTGCTGCGGAGCATGGGCTCTAGGCGCGCGGGCTTCAGTAGTTGTGGCTCATGGGCTCAGTAGTTGTGGCTCACGGGCTTTAGAGCGCAGGCTCAGTAGTTGTGGCGCATGGGCTTAGTTGCTCTGCAGCATGTGGGATCCTCCCGGACCAGGGATCAAACCCGTGTCCCCTGCATTGGCAGGTGGATTCTTAACCACTGTGCCACCAGGGAAGTCCCTAAAGTTGGTTTTAAATGAGTAGTAGTTGTCAGTCTGTGTTATTCATGTTTCTTTGCAGTAATGTTTCTTTATGAAGTTGAAGATCCACATATGTCAACATGAACTGTAAAGAGTCCTGCTGTAAAATAAATAACATCCCCCACTCCCCGCTCCCCAAAATGAAAGAAAAATTATCATCTGTTTTATCTATTTCAGTTTTGATTATTTTCCCCTTGGTCACATTCATATGTTCATAAATGCCTTTTTTAGCACGATATGCTGCTTAGGGAAAGAAAAGAAAAATCTAGCTTACTTTACTTG
>NW_006780945.1:4080928-4088896 GCF_000442215.2 Lipotes vexillifer
GGAAAGAAAAAAAAAATCTAGCTTACTTTACTTGTAACCAGAAAACACTGACTTATTTGCCATTAATTTTCCCACCGTGTTACATAATATAGCGGGTGTGTGCAAAGCGTAAACGTTATTTGTAAATGCTCTTGCTGCATTTATCATTAGAATATAGGGTCCATGAGAGCAGGGACATCGTCTGTCCTTTTCTAAGACTTTAGCTGTGGTCTACTGTCATGCTACCATGCTGGTAGGCAGTAGAAACTCAAGAAATCTGTTTGCTGAATGATTGAATGAACCAACCAAGCTCTACTTCTAATAAATGGCATACGTTTAGCAGATACCAGCTCATTTTTCTGACCCAGAGACTGAGGGGCAATAATAAAGTGCCTGTCTTTAAATTTATCAGATACTATAGGGATATGGGGTTTCAGTAGGAGAAATGACACCAAATTTTAATTCCAAAGATAGTATTACAAGTTATTCAAACTCTCGAAGTCTGTTTCCTGATGGAGTGTGTACCCACTTAATGGAGTGTCTTCTTAAAAGAGATGGTGTAAGGGAAACATCTATATCGGATTTGGGATAAAATACAAATAATATCATCTTAAGAATCATATAAATCCACTAAATTTGATCTAGCTGTAGTACTAAAGAGGATTAATGGAAGAACAAATGATATTAGAATTGATACTCACTACCAAAGATTTAGCTATGACCCAAGACCTTGCAAAAGTGGCTCTTTGCAAAGCCTCTGCAGGGTTTTTAACGGATAAGATCAGGCTTTTGAGTCTGACAGACATAGTGTGGATTAGAAACTTCATTTACTTATAGGATATCTAAACTTGAACAAGTTGATTAATATCTCTATGCTTCAAACTCCCCACCTAGAAAGTGATGAGAGTATCTCCCGTTTTGAGAACTTATGAGCGTATGGAGTGATACAGTTTATCAAGTGGAGGGATTTTAGTCTTTTTTTAAAAAAAAGATTATTTAATTTATTTATTTTTGGCTGTGTTGGGTCTTCGTTGCTGTGCATGGGCTTTCTCTAGTTGCGGCGAGTAGGGGCTACTCTTCGTTGCGGTGCGTGGGCTGCTCTTCGTTGCGGTGCGCAGGCTTCTCATTGCAGTGGCTTCTTTGTTGAGGAGCACGGGCTCTAGGTGCGCGGGCTTCAGTAGCTGTGGCTCGCAGGCACTAGAGCGCAGGCTCAGTACTTGTGGCACACGGGCTTAGTTGCTTAGTTCCCGGACCAGGGATCGAACCCGTGTCCCCTGCATTGGCAGGTGGATCCTTAACCACTGCGCCACCAGGGAAGCCCCAAGTGGAGAGATTTTAAATGGTAGGCTCTGGAGTCGGGTCACCTGGGTTCATATTCTGGCCTGGTTACTTAATAGTCAGGTAAATGTGAGCAAGTTATCCAATTTCTCAGTGCCTCAGTTTAGGATGGTTTTGAGGGGACTGAATTAATGAAAAAAACCAACAACTTAGCATTTCCTGCAACATGGTATAGGTTGAATAAATTTCAGTCACTCTTATTATCATGACTGTTATGTTATCACCCATTACATGGAAGCTATTTTGACCTTTCTGCTAAGCCATTCAGAAGAGGCAGGTCCATTTGGAGAAGATGAATAATGGTTGTTTTGTTTTATTTGGTTTTAAAGAGATGCTTTATCATACTTAGAAAATTGTTCTAATGAGGGAATTGGTTTACTTTCATGGTACTTTCCAAAGGGGAAGGGTCCTTTCCATACGGAGTCTTGCTACATTACAGCCAGGGAAACTTCAAGTAGGGAATGGTACTGTACTGGAAAATTCTCTTTCTTCCTATTGGATTAACCCCATGTCCATCAAATGTGAACTCTAGTGATTAGCCATCCATGCTGCTTGGTTACTAACAGTCCTTCTATTCAGGGTGTATTGAGTTTGGGGGCTGATGGAGTTTCCTTTTCAAATCAACTCTTTTGGAAATCCTTCCTAATGGGACTTTGTTCCTATGGCCAAAGAACAATGCAGCCAAACAAGCCATCAGCTGGAGTGAAAGAGATGGCAATGCTAAAAGGCATACCTCATTCTGAGGAAAATTAACCTCCCAATTTTGCTCAGTAATTGATTCCATCTGACTGAGGAGTTTCAGTCTCGATTGTGACTGTCATTTGGATAGCTGGGAAGCGAAAGCCTGTAATTACAGTCAGGCAACCCTGTTATCAGAGCCCGGGAGGGCGTTCATCTCTTCCTACCCTGGGTGATCACAGGTGAGCCTGGACAGGGAGGGACGAAGGAGAGAGGGGAAAGAGCCCCTAAGGCAGCTGCGACCCTGGAGCAAAGGTCAGAGGTCTTTGGGAGCCCTCTTGAGTTTTCCTGAGATGAACAGGAAGAGGCTAGGGCTTCCTGCTTGCTGCAAACTTTTCTTTCCAGGGAGATGCTTTGCCTGGAGACAGCTAATAAAGCCCTGGGACTGTTAGGACTAATAGGTAGTGGGGAGAATCATAGCGATGCCATCTATAATATGCCATTAGCTGCATAAATAATTTTTTTTTGTTCAGATGAGATTTATGAACTGACAGTGTGAGCACTGAATTTTACAGAACACAATAAATGGGGTAAATTAAAAATTGGATTTGTTCTCACCTTCCACATGTGTGTAAGGTGAATATTGTTGAAACTTTTAAGCATTGTTTGACTGTCATGATTAGACTAAGTGCAATATCACTGTGGTTTGTCAGTATAAATGCTTGTTTTATGAAGGACTGAGATGAGGCTAGTAAAAGCGGAATTACCTGTTTGAAAAATGTGTCTAGTGGGATGGAGAGGCATGCATAGCAGCATTTTTTCTACAGCTGGGACCCTTTAGTAATGGAAGTAAGGCCCTTGAGTAATAGTTCCAATGTAAGGATTCAAGTATCAGAACACATAAAACTTGTACACTACCTTATTCATTTGCTTCTTTGATGAACAGAGACTTTTGAAAGGGAATTGGCACTGTTCTTTATACACCTACAAGTAATCCCAGAGAAATTAAAATGGTGGCTTTCATTAACTTCATACAACTCTAAGAAATGGGTTTCACTGAAGCTACTTTTACTATTGTGAATAGATTGGCTGCCTTGGCAGACTAAATCCTAGTGGCTAGAGAAGAATAACTCTTTTGATACTATTAACCTAATTGCAAATACAGACGTATGTCTATAATTATTATTAATATTTATACCTAATATGTGCATATTATTTTACAGTTGACAAAACACATGTATTGCTGGTATCATTTAAATATACTCAGTTATTGGTGTGAAATTGAAGGGTGTGGTTAGATCAATTCAATTAAAAGTAATTTCTTAGGGCTTCCCTGGTGGCGCAGTGGTTGAGAGTCCGCCTGCCGATGCAGGGGAAATGGGTTCGGGCCCCGGTCTGGGAAGATCCCCCATGCCGCGGAGCGGTTGCGCCCGTGAGCCATGGCCGCTGAGCCTGCGCGTCCGGAGCCTGTGCTCCGCAATGGGAGAGGCTACAACAGGGAGAGGCCCGCCGACTCAAAAAAAAAAAAAAAAAAAAAAAAGTAATTTCTTAGTTACCTACAAGGTGACAGATATGTCTTTGGAGATCCAGAGCTTTCACGAATGGTAGAAGTTTATAAGAAGGTATAAATTTATAGTATGAATGTACTCAGAGAGAACAATGTATGATAAAGATACATTTTTTTTTTAATGGTCAGTTTCATGGAGGAAAGAGAACTTAAGCTTTGTCTTAAGAGACTCAAACATTGGTTGGTCTTCTGAATATTAATTCCATATATAAAGAATAATCTTCCACTTAAATATCATTCCAAATCCTCCAAAAAAATTTTTTTTGGTTTCTAGTGTATGATGGATGAACCTATGGGAAGAACATAGTGAAAAAAATTTGCTTAATTTTTTCCAGGTAGCAGCTTAAGAAAAAATAAGATGTATAGGCTCTTTCATACTATCTCTTTAGGAAAGCACAAGACTCCTGTCAAGGTTTAAAAAATGAAAAATAAAATGTAAGCCTTCACCTTCTTTCATTACAGAAACCAAAAGATTGCTGTTAGTCTTTAATTTGGGAAGAGTAAACAAAACGTATTTCTCACATCAAAAGTATAAAGGTAGTGTGTGTGTTAGCTACTATGTGTCAACACACAAATACTTCTGGTATTAACCTAATTTCTTTTGCTCAATAGATTTATTTGTTAAAAATGAGAGACAGAGAAAGGGAGAATGATACTTAATTTTCAGAATTGCTGCGAGTGTTAAATGAGGATATATGTGGTTTGATGTGGAAAACATTCTGTAGCTGTAAACATAACATTTCTCATATCTTTTTTTATTGCTCATGCTGTATGAATAGACTACATGTTGGATCAATAGACCATGCTTTATTTAACCAATCCAGGACTGCCATTAGGTTGAAACCAACTTTTACTATTACAAACTAGGTTGAATATATTAACCTGCCCCATTGTTTTCAGTATTTCCTCACGACCGCTGTTTTATCTTCTGAAAATAAAGGCTGCTGGTCATTGGAGAAGGCCCAGGTAAACAGCCTACGTGGCTATTTTCCATTTTACTAAAGGGAGTTGGAAGGGAAAGTAGGCCAGAAAGCCACCGTGTGGGTACCGGGGCAATCTAATTATTGAGGTCAGGCAGCACATTGCTAGGACCCCTGGAAGGCTGAGGGGCTGGAGTATGGAAAAATCCCAATTAGATGATTAATTTAGGTTCTGGGTGTGCTTTTAGCCTATGGCCATGGAGTTGGGAAAAGAAACAATTACCTCTCCAATTACCATGCTGGGCTGATTAATTTTTAATTGAGTCTTGTTAAAAGCATGGAAAATTGTGACATATATCACTTGGAGAAATAGTCCTGAGTCAGTGGGAGCCATCTTCTCCCTGCGGGAACCTGCAGATGTAACCAGAAAGGAAAGTGATTCAGATAGAGCCCGGAGGCAGGGGTCAGCAGTGATGCGGGGAGGACTCAGCTACCTTGGAGAGGAAGCTGGGTTTCAAAATAGTGTCAGAGGGATGGCTCGTTCTCCTTCTTGCCCCGTACAGCCAGGCGGCCCCTGCAGGGGCCTTGCGGTGCAGCCAGCTCTTCTTCTTTTCACTGCCTGAAGTCTCATCGCTGAACGATAGTGACTGCAACTTCTCTAAATCTCATCGCTGTCTAGAAAATCCAGTTTAGACACAGGAGCCCTAGTTCTTTATGTCTCTTTGGCTCTGCGTAGTTTGTGGAGAAAGAGAGAGAGAGAGAGTGAAAGAGAGAGGGAGAGAGGAGGGGGAGAGAGAGAAAGAGAGAGAGAGGGAGAGAGAGAGGGAGAGAGGGGGAGAGAGAGAGAGAAAGAGAGAAAGAGGGAGAGAGGAGGGGGTGAGAGAGAGAAAGTGAGAGAGAGGGAGAGAGAGAGAGAGAAAGAGAGAGAGAGGGAGAGAGAGAGAGAGAAAGAGAGAGAGAGGGAGAGAGAGAGAGAGAAAGAGAGAGAGAGGGAGAGAGAGAGAGAGAAAGAGAGAGAGAGGGAGAGAGAGAGAGAGAAAGAGAGAGAGAGGGAGAGAGAGAGAGAGAAAGAGAGAGAGAGGGAGAGAGAGAGAGAGAAAGAGAGAGAGAGGGAGAGAGAGAGAGAGAAAGAGAGAGAGAGGGAGAGAGAGAGAGAGAAAGAGAGAGAGAGGGAGAGAGAGAGAGAGAAAGAGAGAGAGAGGGAGAGAGAGAGAGAGAAAGAGAGAGAGAGGGAGAGAGAGGATGGGGAGAGGAGGGGGAGAGAGAGAGTGTGAAAGAGAGAGAGGGGGAGGGAGAGGGAGAGAGAGAGAAAGAGAGAGGGAGGGAGGGGGGAGAGAGAGAGAGGAGAAGGGGGGAGAGGGGGAGAGAGGAGAGAGAATGTCTCATCTTCAGTGAATATTAAAGCTGGAAATTTTGGTCTAGGTTGAGGAACAAATTGAGTATTAGGGGAGAATTGCAAAGGTAACAGGAAATGACTTTAAAGGGAATGTAGATTTTTACCAGGATGTAGCAAACCTGAAAGAATCCTCATGGGGCATCCTGGAGTTTTTGAGTTTTCTGAGGTTTTATGGAGGTAGAACCGTTAGTGAACGGGAGCTTATCTGCAGTGAGCATCAATTTGCTGAAGATATTTCTCGGCACCTTTTATAGATGTCAAGCATTCCTGGCTACTTGGAAATCTCAGGGATTAAAGAGTGTCTGTGAATAGACTCAAAAGCCGAAATTATTTACACTGATCTACCATATACAATTTCATCTAAATTGAATGGGCATTATTTCCTTATTAGGTGATTTAAATCTCTGATTAGCATTTTTAATTTGGTATCAAGGAGATACACCCTTCCAAGCCAGGGATCAAGCCAGTGGTCCTGTAGAAATTACAGAAGCATGTGAAGCAGCCACAGTTTAGCACATACAAAGTGTCTGAAATATTACTAATGATAAAGTGCTGGCGGTGGTAAATTAGATCATTGTTTAAGAGTGTTCACTCCCTTCTCTCCCTTTCATAGGGATGTTGCACTGCCAAGGAAATTGATTTGGGGCGTGGCCATGTGGCTTTTCAGCTTCATGGTGGGGAGAGTGTGCTGCTCCACCCTTTTGTTCAAGCTCAGTCATTGATTTGCTTTGGTACATAGGATTAGTAGAAATGGCATGGTTTACTTGTATGGTTGGGGTTTGTTCTCTTGCTCCTCTGCCATTGCCATGAGACGATCTTGCCCCGGCTCGGCCCTACTCCTTGTGGAGTGAGAGACATGGGGAGAAGATCCAGGCTTAACCTGCTTCTCAGGCTGCCCAGCTGAACTCAGCCTCGGGCTCAGCCTAGACATTCGACTCCCAGCCCACCTGCAGATACGTGAGCAAGAATAAATATTTGCCAATATACACTGCTAAGCTTTTTTTTTTTTTTTTCTTTTTGCGGTGCGCGGGCCTCTCACTGCTGTGGCCTCCCCTGCCGCGGAGCACAGGCTCCGGACGCACAGGCTCAGCGGCCACGGCCCACGGGCCCAGCCACTCCGCGGCATGTGGGATCTTCCCGGACCGGGGCACGAACCCGCGTCCCCTGCATCGGCAGGCGGACTCCCAACCACTGCGCCACCAGGGAAGCCCACCGCTAAGCTTCTGAGGTAGTTTGTTCTGCAGGGTTTCCATACAGACAAGTGGTATACTAATGAAAACAGCACTAGTTGTATGACAGTTGTACAGCCCACGTTAGAATGCGTCTCTGGTTTTATAGTCAAATAATATGGGCTTTAATCATTTAAAGAGAGTATCTCTGCATTTTCTTTTTTTGTGAGCTGATTTGCTTGAAGCTGGGGATTGCCTTGTGTGCTTGGACAAGTCACTTGGGCCTCTCTACATCTGTTTTTCCATTTGAGGACGAAAGATATTGTCACCTACTTTTCCCCAGAGGTCATAAATTAACAGTTGAAAAACTCCTTGAGATCTTCCACGAAAGGTGCAATTTAAGCAGAAGCATGCCTATTATTTATTTTTATTATCCATTTTAAAATTGAATACTTAGGGCTTCCCTGGTGGCACAGTGGTTGAGAGTCCACCTGCCGATGCAGGGGACACGGGTTCGTGCCCCAGTCTGGGAAGATCCCATATGCCGTGGAGCGGCTGGGCCCATGAGCCATGGCCGCAGAGCCTGCGCGTCCGGAGCCTGTGTTCTGCAACGGGAGAGGCCACAGCAGTGAGAGGCCCGTGTACCGCAAAAAAAAAACAAAAAACGAATACTTAGAGCAAATAGATTTCCAGCCACCAAAAAGGAAGTCTCTTCTATGCCACAACGTATTATGTATTGGGCACTCTCCAACAATAGACTATATTTCCCATTTCTGGCACTAATTTAGTTGTTTATGTGTCTGTAAATGTATTCCATTTCTCCTGGGGCTTCTGAGTACCTATAAGAGTCTAATATTTTGGAACAGTAAATGATGCCTTGAGCAAAGTATAAAATAGGGGAAGAAGAAGGACAGGGAAAGA
>NW_006780945.1:4088906-4089450 GCF_000442215.2 Lipotes vexillifer
GTAACAAGGGAGATACTTTAAAAAATAAAATAATTTTAAACTCCCAGAATTACTCTGCACTGTAGTCTAATTTGTGATTATTGTCTCCCTCATGTTACAAATTATCACTTTTATTTTGAGCTTCCACTGAGTGCTCAGTACGAAACTATTTGTGGAAGAGGATATAATCATAGGAATAGCTCACACTTTTACAAGTCTTCACTCTGTGCCAGGCACTGTGCTGGGTACTGTTTAATAAGTATCAATTTATTTCTCTCACTAGCCTGATGAGATAGGCACTATTATTATGCTCATTTTAGATACTCAGAGAGGCTAAATGACTTGCCCAAGATCACGCAGATGTGGGTAGGATCAGTGTCTGAATCTAGGTTCTTCATTCATGAAGTAAAACCTAAGCTCTTCACCATCGTGCTGGAGTTCCCAGTGGCTGATGTGGTTCTTGTTTACAGCCTTTGAGGGTGATGAGACCAATGTAAAAATAGCATAAGATATTTTAGCATCTATAATGAAAATCATTGCGATGCCCTCAGCAGGACTGTAGGGA
>NW_006780945.1:4089534-4116973 GCF_000442215.2 Lipotes vexillifer
GGCGTGGGGGAATACGGAAATCAAAGCCTGGTTTGACATCTCCAGTTAATCTGCAGCTTTTGTTTATTTTTGCAATCCCCGTTCTAACACTGATGTACTAATCAAGTTTTTAGTCTAAACACAACTAAAATAGCTCTTTCTTGATAGACTCTATGGAATTTTCTACTCAGTAATGTACAATAGAATGATTACTTAATTATTCTCACTCATAAAGACTCATTGTTTATAATTTGAAAGATGGTTAGGATTATGAAGACTAGTTGAATGAGCAAACCTATACTAACATAAAGTTCAGAATCGGAGGGAAAACCATGGATGAGGGACTCTTTCTAACTTGGATTCCTGCACGGGGCCCTAGTCTATGTCAAGCCATGAAAGCTAGTCTCTTTTTAGGAACTGGAAAATTCAAGTGGCATTTTCAGAAACATCTCCACGTTGTTGAAATCCCCAAGTGGAGGAGTAATATTTTCATCACTCTCGTCTATCCAATAAAATTTTTGATTTGAAGGGAGAAGTTGCTTCTAGGCGTGGAGCTTCCCACATACTCAGGACTAATTCAACTAATTCTGAACGTGGCTTCTTTAACAATGTGCCCTGGAGGCTCGTGACACTATTAAGTATTCTTCTAGTTTTCAGGGACTGGGCTGAAGCCAGCGGGCTCAGGCTTCCTGTCGGGGTGTGACGTTCCAGCTTTGTCAGTACATTCAGTTGGTATATGTACCACTTCTCGTTAAAAAAAGGGAAACTCCTTTTGAGGAGACATTGTAAATTCTCCTATCAATCAGCCATTTATTAGTTACCATCTCTACACTATGATGTATAAAGAAATAGGGGCCTCGACCCCTCCTTGATGTTGGTCTTAACATTCAAGTCATTCAAAGCAGGTTTTCCAAGGCCAGTTAAGCTGTGGCCTGATGTGGGCTTGCAGAGGCAGTGTGAGAGGGTGGTTGAAGCTGGGGGTCTCTTCCTTCCTGAGCTTAATCCTGTCTCTGCCACTTGCTAGCTATGTGATTTTGGGCAAGTTACTCAACTTCTCTGGGACAGTTTCTTCAGTTATATAACCTGGGTATAATACCAAAGTGTGTTTTTTGGGGGGATATAATAAATCACTGAGCACACAGGAAGTGGACAATACATTCTATCTATCTATCTATCTATCTATCTATATCTATCTATCCATCCATCCATTCATATTCCTGTTGTGCTCATCATCAACCTTTTATCAAAATAAGTGCTTGAAGAAGGTTGTGCTTAGACTAGTAGATCATTGTACCACCAAGAGAGTTGTTCAGCCCATCACAGAGCATCTCAATTTTTATAAATTCTTCCAAACATTAAGGAATACATATTATGTTAACATAACTCTATATATGAGAGAACATCTTTTGCGAGTCTAGAGGTTTACTTTATGGCTCTGTAGGGAAGAGGGGCAGAGAATATGTACGATGCAAAAAGAAAGCTGTATGTTTTCTTTTCTCACAATTCCTTCTGCTAACGGGATCTTAAGTTGATTTTTAGATCATTCATTGCAAGAATCAAATGCAAGGATCCTTCCTGTACTACGCCTGGCAGGTGTGGCCCAGCCTTCACTGAACACCCAAAGGGGAGCTTAATATCCATCTTACATGGGAGGCTTATACCCAGCTTCAAGCATGACAGTCTTCCCTGTGTTAAGCCCACATCTCTCTCACAGCCTCTTCCTTTCAGTCTCGATTCTGTGCTCCATGGCCACAAAGAACCAGTTACTTCCTTAAAGAAAATCCAACATCTCATAACTAATGGCAAATGTGGCTCTTGAGAAAGAAGACTTATTTATGTTTCTGCAGAAAGTAATAAGGGTACCTAGCCAGATTTCTTTACCAGACACCTTAGGAAATTGTGCCTTCCAAGGGCAGACAGCTAAATCTTTTGGTCGAGGCCAGGTGGCGTTGGTGCCACAGTGAAAACCACATGTTTCACTAAAAGGGGTGATCTAATGAGTTTACTTCTCTGCCTGGGTTCTAGTGACAGGGCCCTTGAGTGACTTCATTGCAATCAGTATTGCTGACTAATGCCTGTATCAACACCTACGCCACCACCACCGGAGCTTCGGTGATTTTACGTTTAGTTTGATTTCTCCAGACAGAACTTTTCCACATCATTGGAACTAATTGAGGTAATGGAGAAATTATTCTGGTGCCAGAACACTCTGACTTTCTTTTGCCCACTTCCCCCATTGGTATTGAAAGACAACAATGCTCAGTCTTTCTTTAGTGTTTCTTTACAGCAAAAAGGGGGAGTGGGTCACGTTGCCCTTGCACCCAGCCTGCGCTTGGACAATTAAGGCTGGAAAACACACCCTGAGCTCCATCTTTGCTTCCCAAGGCTGCACACTCCAGCACTGTCTCCATGCCATACTCCTGAGCTGCTTCTCTGGGGAGATTTGGGAATCCCTCCTCTTGTTATCCAGACTGACCACAAGAAGTCTCCCCATACATGCTAAAACAACTAGCAGATGGAAGCACACATTTATGAGAGCATACTCCACCTTAATGATATGCATTGTCTGCCAATGTTTATAGTGTCTCAGAGGGAGTTTGGAGGTAAGACCGAGCTGGCTGAAATATGGTTTCGATTATAGGGATTTGTATCAAAGGTGGAATGGTGCTTTTTACCAGCTCCCCATCCCCCTGCTTCATGTCCTTTACTCGAGAAGGTTGACCAAACCATTCTTTAGAGAGCTTGACGTACTGGAAAATCCCTGGGTTTGCCCCATGTCAACAGTTAGGGGCTCGGTAAGCATTTGGGGTTTAATGTTGGTAGACCACAGCGAACCTCTCCACTGAGGGGCCTGTCTGGTTTGGATTTAGGGAGCTCCTTGGCAGTGTGGGAGGGTAGAGTGGCCTTTCAACAGTTCGCAGAGTCCTCTGCTTGGCGCGTGAAATGTTGGTTCATCTGCAGGGTTGGCAGGGCAATTAAAGATGAGTAGGAAGTGTGCATATTTATTTGAGGTTGGAGGAAAGAATCTAATAAATTCTAGATAATGATAACTGTAAGAATAATATTTAGCTTGCCTGTTACTCCCCTATCCCTTTTTTCTGCTTTTTTCCTTCTCTCTCCAGTTGTTAGTCTTCCACATCTTCCCTTATCGATCTGTCCACCGGAGGCGGGTAGCAGAAATGATGCGATTTTGAGCAACAGATTGCGAAATGTATCTGAGTTACTACTGGCTAGCAGCTCTGGTCAGTGTTTGGGAAGCAGTGGCCATTAGAGCTCGGAACTGAAATGGGTGTTTTGTGTTACTTGCTGATTTTATTTCTCCACATCACCTCTGACCCCTTTTGCAAAGTTAATTGAGAGTTGGCCTTTTTCACATTGACTGCAGGAAATTGACCTTTGTGTTCACGCTAGGTTAGGAAAGGCCTGGTTGAAGAGCAAATCAGGAGGCAAAATGGGAATGATCTGGCCTTACAGTCATGCTCCAGCACCATGTGAAATGAGCACAGATTCCTTGGTGCGAGCCCATAGGCAATGGTGTCCGCAGAGTTGTTTCCCCACAGAATCAAACCATCCATCAGAAAATCCCGTTTTAATTTGCAATATACTCTGATGGCTCAAAAATGCAACAATCTGTAAGTAGCTTTTAAAATAACCTTTATTGTGCTTATCCTGCTTTAACTGAAGCCTGTTTCCTCATTTTTTGATCACTGGTAGAGATAGCCCTTGAGGGCAAATATTTTTTCTTTTTTTTTTTTCTTAACTTATTTTATATTGGAGTATAGTTGATTAACAACGTTGTGATAGTTTCAGGTGTACAGCAAAGTGATTTGGTTATACATATACATGTATCTATTCTTTTTCCATTTTTTTTCCCATTTAGGTGGTTACATAATACTGAGCAGAGTTCCCTGTGTTATACAGCAGGTCCTTGTTGGTTATCCCTTTTAAATATAGCAGTGTGTACCTGTCAATCCCAAACTCCCTAACTATCCCTCCTTCCCACCCTGAGGCCACTTTTTTAGACTCTAACCCTAGTGGTTGTCTGACAGGTAAGCATATCTGTTACTCTGGGGAGATTAGGAAAACAGTGCATCCATTTTGACCTCAACAATCCTGGCTTGGAAATCTGACTCTACCACTCATTCTCTGAGTTATTTTAGGAAAAGTATATAAAGCCCTGACTCAATGCTTCATCTATAAAATGAGGAAATTTGCAAGAAATAAGATTGTGTGAGGATTCAATGAGTATTTTAAAGAAATTAGTACCTAGATGCTTAATACCTGCACTTTCTTATTCCGTGTCATATGCCTCTTCTGTGGCCTGGGGATCCAGTGGCAAAGGAAGTAGACAGTGGCCTACCTCCTGAAGGTTATTACACCCTTTGGGGGCTGGTAGTTTCCTTACGCTTTCTGGAGACAATGAAGAATCTTGGTTAAACTAGCAGTATTTGAAATGCAATGGGAAATGAATTGTTATTTTTAACTAGAAAGCCAGCATGTGAAATGGCTCCCTAAGTCTCACAGCTGGATTAAATAATTCTGGGTCAGAAGCTAGATTTTATGGTCTGGTGGTGAGGTCAGGCTGAGCTTGCAGGCAGGGTGTCTGATTCACTGTTTGATCCCAGAGAGGGGTCCCCTATATCTATCTCTTGTCTTGAATTTTGTTTGTTTTGTTTGTTTTACCTGTAAAATTAGTATAGCGATACTTTTTTTAACCTCGTAGTAATATAAATACAAAACCAGATAAAATATGTGAAGGTGGCATACAAAGAAGTATATTCTTAAGTTTATTCTAATTTTATTAGTGAACCAAGGTGTGGAGACTCTCCATTCCAGCGACGTAATTATATTGATAAATTATTTGAAACAGAACAAAACAACACTAGGCAGTCGTGGAGGAGTCTTTAAATTTAAATAACAGCGATCCAAAATAGATCTCGAGTGGAGACAGAATGAGTGCTTTCCTATGAAAAGCACTTGGAGAGAGGGACAGGGAAGGAGAATTCAGTGTAAAGCCTATAGTGAGGTCACTAAGTGCCTCGTGGAGACAGAGAAGGCTTGAGGACACACAGAGAAGCCTAGACCTGGGCTCTTCCAGTTTCTATTGTATCAGTTAGCTATTGATGTGTAACAAACTGCTCCAACAACGACTAAATATGGGTCAGTGGGGCAGTTCTGCTGGTTTTGGCCAGTTCACCTGATCTTGGCTGTATTTGCTCCAGAGTCTATGTCAGAGAACAAGTCAGCCAGCGTCTAGCTGGTCTAGGATGGCCTCACTGCATGTCTGATGTTTAAGGGTCAGCTGGCTCTTGGCTGGGGTGATGGACGTGGCTGGGATGCTGTCTCTCTCTCATCCAGCGCTCTGGCCTGTCCTTATTGATGTGACAGAGGGAGGACTGCAAAGTGAGAATAGAGGTGTCTGATGCATCTCCAAGCCCAAGCTGTGAACAGCCAGCTACCACATCACATCTTCCACATTCTCATGGCCAAAGAAAGTCACAGGACCAGCTGAGATACAAGAGGTGGGGAAACAGACCCCTTGATGCGAGGGGCTTAAAAGTCACATTGCAAAGGGTGTGAGTATAGAGAGGGATGGAGAAATGAGTTGTTTCTGTAATTACCACACTAGTCTGTGCACTTGGGTTTGCTCCTTTTTTACTCTGAGGGTAGTGAGGACCTCATAGGACTGTGGTGAGGATTAGAGACACCTGTGAAACCCCAGCTATTGTGTGAAAACTAGTGGTAGATACTACAAATGGTGGCCGTGATTATTCTCCCCTTTATTTTTAATTGCACAAGACTGACATTTTTGGTAATATATATCACTGCAGAATAATTAAAGATACATATACAATAACATTTATATGACTTCTAATATAAAATAAAATCCATATAAAAGTAAGCAAGAAAATAAATCACCAAAATCTCACTTGTCCAGCTCTAAGCACTATAAACATGTAGGCAACTTAAAAATTTCTCACTATTAGCTGTCATTTTTCATATTGGCTTGCATAGATTGCTCTCGCACATGTGACACTTGTAGGTCAGGCTGTCTTTCCCTGTAACTGGCAGGTAACTGCAGTGCCTAAAACTGCACTCTTTATCTGCCCCTCTGCCTCTGTCCTAAGCCGTGAGGACCCATCTGCCCACTGACTACAAGCCTCATTTGTTTACCCATCATTTCCTTTGTCTGTTTGCTAATAGATCCACCTTTACCTGTAACTCAGGCCACTCTGACCCCCACAGTCCAGTCGCTAATCCACTCTGTGGCTGGTGCCACAGTCAGTTTCAGTTCTGCTGCCCAGATCATTTCGGTGCTTCTGGTCGCCTTCGGGAGCGATCTGGATGGGCTCCTTAGCCTGAAGGCCAAGGCTCCTCATTGCCGCCTCCACCTGCTTCTTTCCAGTCCTATTTTCATCCACTTATTGACTCTGTGCTTCATTCTTTTTACCCCAAACAGTGCAGACCTTCTGAAACACACTGTGACCCTTCTGCCTGGAAGCCGCTCGCGCCTCATTTTCATGGCCAGTCCCTTCTCGTTCTTTAAGGTTTAGCTTGATTATTATCTGTTACAAATAAGCCTCAAAATGAGGCTTCTTGGATATGCGCCCTATGTATTACAGCACTTCTTATATATTTATATAAGTGCTGGTTTATATATTTTTATATTTCTATTGCTAGGCCGTGCATTTATTGAGTGAGGGGACGGAGTCATAGTCATTCAGTCCCTAAACAAGCACTCGCCAAGTCCCTCCTGCACATGAGCATGGCATCTGAGAGTGAGAATAAAGTCAATGGGTGGGAGAGTGATGGGCAGATCTTCCCATCCAGCCTCCAGGGGCTCCTCGACAGCAGCACAGAGGATGAGGGTTAAAATTGCTGTTTGAAGCCACAGAAGAGAAGGAAGTTGGTTCTCCCACACGGGTGCAATGATGCCTTTTCCTCGTGATATTCTTCTGTCTCTTGGGGTTTATGGGGAACATAAATGAGAGCTCAGCCTTAGTCTCAACAAACACTCAGCAAATAAACGATAAGACCTGAGGAATGGTAGATACCCCGAGAACGCCATGCAGTCAATGTCCTGTCTAACCCATTCTGACTCTTTGAAATATGAGTTATTACCCGAGATGCAAATTGTGAATGGATATAGGGAAAAGATCTGGTAAAGAAAATGCAAATGAAAATATTCACCTCCTTTGAAAATAAACAGTTTTGGAATAGACACCAGTCAATGATGACAAGGCTGCTGTGAGAACGGTTATTTCACACATCATTTGAGGGTGTGAATTAGAGCACTTTGACACTAGGTACGGGTTTCCTTAAGCGTTATAACTACAAGTCAGCATCTCCATCTAAGAGCCTATAATAAAGAACACATAAAATATGCAGACAGCAATGTATGTTCAAATAGCATATTTATGTGAGATTATACAATGGATTTTAGTCATGAAAATAGGAATAAAACCTATGACATTTAAAGTAAACATAGTACACAAAATATATATGCATGTGTGTATGTTTATCTATCTAGATATATCAATGTCAATGTATCTAGATATAGCAACTTTAATATTAATTATCTATCTATCTATCTATCTAGAGAAAGAAACAGGAAGGGGAAAAATAAATCGGTTATGTATATATGCTTATATATGACTTAAATAATTATATTTTATTGATTTTTAATATGTTTTAAATGTTTCACATAGAGAAAGTATTATTTTAATGTAAGAAAGTAGCTAGTAATCAGTGTAAAAGATAATTGAAGAAAACGACACTATTATATAAACTAATATATTCTGGCTTTCATGCTCAGGTGTGGGGACTATAGGACTACATTTATACATTTTTTTAAAATTAATTTTTGGCTGCGTTCAGTTTTCATTGCTGCACACGGGCTTCCTCTAGTTGCGACGAGTGGGGGCTACTCTTCGTTGTGGTGCACGGGCTTCTCATTGCGGTGGCTTCTCTTGTTGTGGAGCACGGGCTCTAGGCACGCGGGCTTCAGTAGTCGTGGCTCGCAGGCTCTAGAGCGCAGGCTCAGTAGTTGTGGCGCACAGGCTTAGTTGCTCTGCAGCATGTGGGATCTTCCCGGACCAGGGCTCGAACTTGTGTCCCCTGCATTGGCAGGAGGACTCTTAACCACTGCGCCACCAGGGAAGTCGTATACGTTTTTTTAACATGGCTACTTTTATGCATAATAAGTTGCTAAATGGTCCTTTGGATGCTTTTTATTTAGGAAAAATAATATTGCTACTGCCTCCTTCCATGGAGAGAGCTCCAGAAGAGCATTAAAAAAAGGCAAATATTAGAAACAAATGATATAGTTTTCTTTTAGAAACAAAACCTGTGTTTAGAATCCAAAAGTAATGTAATCGCTCTGGAAACTATTATCGTAAGTAATTCCATGTCGACTAGTTCATGCTCCCAAGTCTCCAGGACGTGGTAAAGTCTAGCAGAAACAAAGGTTTGGACAGGAGTGAGAATAATCTTAGCTTCTCAGCCCCATCCATGCCCCTGAGTAAGTCACACGTGAGCGGTGACAGAACAGTCTTGATAGCCTTGAACTTCTCTTAAGTTTAGACTTTTTCCATGACCTCTGGGTTCGCCCACCCTTATTCTGACTTCCCAGTTGTTCCTATTTTGGAACACTCTACGTTTGGAGGAGTTGCCTTTTGGTCAGAATCCACTTTTACTGTTTCCCATTTTCTTAATAATGCGCCTTCTTCCTGTGGCTCATTTGAAACCCTCAGGCTCCAGTGGGTCTGAGGAAAGGACTGGGTGTTTGTGGATTAAGCGGAGGGGGCAGAGTGCGAGCCTGGCGTGTGTGCCAGCCCCTCTCTGTGGAGCATTCTGGCCGTGGTCGCCATCCAGATAGAGCCTCCCTTGGGGATTCCTTCATTTCTCCGTGCTGAGATGAAAAAGGGTGGGATAGATGGCTGACATGTCGCAGTGGCCTCTTGGGCTAACTGGTTGTGTGCTCCTTCACAGCCCATTACCTACCTAAGAATAGTATCAGCGAGAGCCTTCAGTATATTGCCTGGGATACTCTGTCCTTCCCAGTTTTGTTCCTTATACACCTGGTTGCCACTCTTGGTTGAGCTAAGCTTAATGTGACCACCTGAAGACAAGATGGAATTTGGATCCAAGCACACCTGGCTGGGATGTTAACTCTGCCACTCAGCAGCCTGTTGCTGAACCAAACTCGGGTCCGCTTGCCCATGCACAGTAAAGCCAATCAACTGGCACTGTGTGTGGTGAAGGAAGGTGCAGTGTTTATTGCAGGGCACCAAGCAAGGAGTCCAGGGCAGCCAGTGCTCAAAACACCCGGACTGCCTGATGGGTCTCAGGAAAGCCTTTTTAAAGGCCAGGTGAGGGAAGAACATCGCGGAGTATGTGGTCGGCTCGTGCACAGTTCTCTGCTTGGCTGACGGTGAGGGAACAGGGCCATGTTGCAGGGGTTATAACATCATCAATCCTCAGGCTCCAAGAGGCCTGGGGGCTGTGGGGCTTATGGTCATCTAGTAGTTAACATCTTCCATTGGAGTAGGTTTTAGCATCTGTAAAACAACTCAGGAATGTCCATCAGACACTGTGTCTAGGTACTACTGAGGGGAGCTGAAGCAGAGGATATGGGGGAGGGGTCTGTCCCCTGGAGGGGCCCTGCTCGTTGACAACCAGATGACCCTGAGCATTCTGTAAAGTGGGAATAAAAATGCCTACTTTCTCTGGTATTCCTGGCTTTTCAAGCCCAGGCGGCTCATCTATGCACCAAATCCCAGTAGTGGGCCTCCAGTGAGGCTCCAGTGCTGGAAAATAGGTAGAATTTCTGCAACTCCTTCTCTCCTGACTAATGGGGCATCAGCTCCTCTTGGCTTCTTGTTAAAAGCCCAGTGGTGGCTTCTGAAGAGTGTACAGGCAAGTTGTCACATCTCTGATTCTCGTTTGATTCCGTTCTCCATCTTGTGACCAGTATTGAGCCATTTAACACAGACCGGCCTGATCATGCCATTCTCCTGCCTGAAACCCTCTTGGGTCTCTCCTCTGGTCCAGCTCTCTCATCCTGTTATTCAACACCCTTCATGCTCTTCCTTTATCTTCTGACCACACATACTTCCCTCCAGGGAGGGTGAACAATCTGAGATGACCCCTAATCATTAGGCTGTTGTTGGTGGTGGAACCACTGACCAAAACTGGCCAGACCTGGTAGTAACCAGGCCATCTTACATGAGTCATCTTACAACAGGAAGTCCTGGTAAGGAACGCAGACCTAACAAGCTACCACCAACTGGAAGAATTTGGGAAAGGTCAAAAGGAGAGAGGAGTTGCCAGTCTGTATGTCCTGCCAACCTCCCAGAATCCTTCTCTCTGGAATCCGTCTTGGCTGAGTGATGCATGTGCCACCAGGAAGGACCCTAAGTCAGAATGATTGGCCGGAGACAACCTGGAAGCTAACCCCACCATAAAACCTGAGATGGCGAGCCACATGGCAGAGCCGTTCTCCTGGGTTCCCTTACCCTGCTGGCTCTCCATCTGGGTGCCCCTTCCCATTAAAGTCTCTTGCTTTGTCAGCACGTGTGTCTCCTCGGACAATTCATTTCTGAGTATTAGTCAAGAGCCCGCTCTCGGGTCTTGAAAGGGGTCTCCCTTCCTGCAACATTATCACTGCCGAAAATAAAGTACCATGGCCGGAGTCTATTTATCCTCCAGACACACCTGGAATGTCTCCTGCTGGACCTACCTCAAACCTCATCCCCTGTTCCCAGATCCCTGCACCTCCCTCCTGAGTAAGGTTTTCTCCTTCTTTATATTCCGAATTTGGAGACACATCCTACTGTCTGGGGCCTATCAAGCGTGGGATCTTTCACTAAGAAATCTGATTCCTTGGTCAAGGTGAAAATTCTGAGAATCTTAGGCGAGCTAAGTTTTTCATTCATATTCTGTTCTTTGCATTCCCAATTCATTTTACAATGTCAGGTATTATCCAAACTTTCCCATGTTTCTCTGTCTTGAGGCAAGTGTTCATAACCACCTGGATGATCTCAGACCCGTGGGCTGGTGTACAAGGACCTCTCCTGGGGATGGGGGCTGAGGGGGGCACAGCAGCGCCTGAGATCTTGTAGTTGTGATTTTAGGGAGCAAAGGGTGTTAAGTGAAGGTCCGCCTTCCTTTATTCTTTCATTTCCAATGGAAGTTATAGGCCCGTGGTGACACTGAATCCCAACACTTCTTTACCTCATTGAGGTCACCAATGAGCACGTCATGCTTTCTTCTATTTTCTTCCTTCTAGATCAGAGGTATAAGCTGCAGGCCACCTACTCCTGTTGCCTGTTATAGAGCAGCGTGTGAGTTAAGGATGATTTTTACGTTTTTCAATAATGGAAAAGCATCAAAAGAAGAGTGGTATTTTTGACGTGAAAGTTATATGAAATGCTGTGGCTGCTTGTGCATAATGGCAGAGCTGAGTAGCTATGACAGGGACGGTGAGGTCAGCAAAGTCAAAATTATTTCCTCTTCGGCCCTTTACAGAAGAAGCTTTGCTCTAGGAAGCTTATTCCTTGAGCTGTAGTTTGTGTTGTGCTCAGTTTTATGATCCCAGAGTTTGGGACATGCCTGGCACATAGCAGATACTCAATATTAAGATTGGATGAACATATGAATGAATGAATACATGGATGAGAGGTGGTTGAACTAACTTGTATTCCAGTATCCATTCTGATTTTAACACTGTAACTCTAAAACACACTGGAGGTCACTAGCTTCTGAACATTTTTTCTTGCACGCAGTCGTTTTATATTTAGATTCTGATCTCCGTGAGCATTATTTTGGAAAAGGAGAATATTATGAAATATGATTAGCACCTCTTCAACAATTTATCCTCTTTCTAGTTGCTATTTTTTTAACTAGTATATTTTTACTTTGTTTGATAAACAAAGTAAACAAGGCAAGATAAAGCAGTTTCAATCTAATAGCAAATGAAAGAAGCTAAGTTATTCAAGATGGTAGGAAATGGGGTGGGAGGGAGGAATGAAAGTTGGGATGGAGTAGCAGATATTTTTAGGATCTGTCACTGTTTTAATAGCTCTGCTGTTATCACTTCAGAAAGGTCCACATTTGGGACCATTTACAGCTAATGGACATGTGCTGAGAGGTGTATGCAGGATGATACGTCATGCAAAAGTGAAAGCTAAATGTTTGATTTTGCCTGACCATAATGTGGACCGAAAGGGAGAGTCTATGCCAGTTCCTTTAAGTGCCTCTCCTCATAGCTAACAGGTGTCCCAAGTTCATTTTGGGTGTTTCTACGTATACCAAGATTGTTCCTTTGAAAAGGAGTTTGCTGAGAATGAGAGGTCAAGATGCTGTTTTAAATCACTCAGGTTCTACAGGGTCCCAGACTTGGCCTCAAAGAAAGCCACTGTCCTTTCAGCTCCAACATTTAGACAGCCTTCCTCCAGATTCCCGGTCTCATGATTTGGGTTCATCTAGTTCTTGCACGTAAATTCTTGTGTCTCTAACAAGTGCTTGAAATCTGAGAATTCCTTATTCTAGCTTCTGCTTTCCAGTGAAATTATGTCTCTGGATATGCTTGTGATTTAACTACTTGTGATGAAAAGAACTCAGAGCATCACCCAGGGAGTTCCATGAATATCTCCAACGTTGTTCCTTTCATATACTGTATTGATAATACTGACAGCTCACTGTTTTCATGCATATTTTGGGCACCGCTCTAAGAGCTTTTCATGTACTAACCCATTTACTCCTCGGGACAACCCATGACATAGACGTAGAAACAGAAGCACTGGTAACTTGTCCAGTAGTTCATTTACAGATTTTTAAAGATTGCACATCTGTGTTCTGCCAGGTGCTGTTGTAGGCACTTGGGATATCCTTCATAAGCAAAACACATATGACTACCTGCCCTTGTGGAGTGTATGTTCTCTTATCTAATGTCACAGAGCTGGTAAAGGGGCAGAGGCAGGATTTGAACTGGGCACTTAAGACCACTGCGGGGTAATGCCACTCAAAATTAATCTCCATCTTCCCCTTATGACTCTCTGCTTGACTCCAACACACGCTTGTGTTTCAGCTCCCTCCCGAGTTCTGCACTATCCTGGTTTGATGCCATCTAGTTTATTTTAACTCTTGTAAGGCTCAATTGCCAAAATTGATTTTTCTATCAATGGATTTATCTCCCTTCTCTTCATAACCATATTTTTCTTTCTTTCCTAATTACTGTAAGTCATTGGAGGCAAAGAACAAAAGCAAAGGGTTACAGATGAATGCAGGTAAGGGTAGGGCTGGGGCACGGAATTGCCCTCATTGATTCGTCCTCCGCCTCCTTGATGACATTGTCTGCCTCATTCTTGCACCTTTACGCTGATCCGAGGCAAATGCGTGGTAAGATCAGTGTTCGCAGCCTTGTTCTAGACCCTGCCCTGCTTCCCCATAGGGCTCCCCTGCCAGTCCTCTGTTCATCCAGGGTTGGCCTTTAATTCTGCCTCTCCTTTGATTGGGGAGTTTGCATGTATTTCTGATGAGCTCCTATCACTTACATCCCTTCAAGAACAGTGGATTCAGAACTGGGGTTACAGAACAACCATAAGTCTCAGCTTGCCTGTTTTACTTTTGTTGTTCTAGCATGATTATAAATAGCACCCTTTCACTCTCACAAGCATCCCATTTTGATAAGTTCAAATGATACCATAACTATAGGTCATACCTTTCCCTGTCTCAGGATGCCCAGAATGATATAGCGCAGCCCAGGAGTTCCTGGGTTCCCAGCAGTGACTTACAATGTTGCAACTCATCCTGAGAGGGAACTGGAAAAATGCCCCCTTAATCATTTGGATCCACCATTTCTCCATTCAGAGAATAGAAGTAAATCACATTTTCTCCCCATTTTCTTCATACATATGTTGCTATAATGAAGCTTGTGCATTTTCAAGAGATTTTACCCATATCTTTCCTCTGTCTCTTTGCTGAAAATTCCATCATTTTTGGCATCTATATGAAAGATAAAAAGTGAGAAATGAGGGCAAGGGAACATAAACTTTGTATACAGTCACTTAGAAGTTGTTGTAAAAGTTTGAAGGGAAATGTTATTGAAATTATTGTGTAAAATGAGTCTTTTTTTTTTTTTTAAGCTGGTGATTTCATTTGTCTTTGTGAACCCAGCAATTTATAGGTGCTCATAATTTTCAGGGAAAAGATTTTAAGATCATTGGAGTATAAACAAAAGGTCAAGCCGAAGCTATATTCTAACAATAAATAACTTTTAGAGATTTATTGAGTCTTATCTGCATCCAAGGAGATGCCTCAGGGACACTTCTTAGGGTGGATCAGCCTGAATTTGTCTCTGCTTAACCTCTAACTAGCAGTGCAGCTATAAACACGATATTTAAATTTTCTGAGTGTGAGTCCTAATCCATTAATTTGGCACGCACAGACTACGATGAGATGTCTGTCATGTAGTTTTAACTATCTCAGCATAGGATTTTTAATTAAAAATTTTTTTTAATTTATTTTAATTTTTAAAAAAGTTTGGTTGCACTGGGGCTTCATTGCTGAGTGCGGGCTTTCTCTAGTTGTGTCAAGCGGGGGCTACTCTTCCTTGTGGTGCGTGGGCTTCTCATTGTGGTTGCTTCTCTTGTTGTGAAGCACGGGCTCTAGGTGCGCAGGCTTCAGTAGTTGTGGTGCGCAGGCTTCAGTAGTTGTGGCTCGCTGGCTCAGTAGTTGTGGTACATGAGTTTAGTTGCTCCACAGCATGTGGGATCTTCCCAGACCAGGGCTCGAACCCGTATCCCCTGCATTGGCAGGTGGATTCTTAACCACTGTGCCACCAGGGAAGTCCCTTAGCATAGGGTTTGATATTGTGTGTGTGTGTGTGTGTGTGTGTGTGTGTGTGTGTGTGTGAGCGAGCTGAACTTACATCCTATATACTGTTATTTTAGTCAGAGAGCCACACTCAAGGATGATTGATGGAAATATATCAGAAAATTCAAATCCAGATGTGATTCCAGATGTAGATTTTATAAGCAGGTTGGTGGCACAAATCTTTGCTCAATACCAGACTTTAGCTAATTACCAACGTGTCTGTAAATGAGTAGTTTGTTAATTAGTGTCAAGGCTGTTTGGAAGGGATGTTGATTTAGAGCATTTGGTTAAAATATTTTAGAGACCTCCGTACTCTCACGGTTAGAGGGTGTAAGAATCCAGCAAGGGCTTAGCTTTTACATCATGGGTTGACAACCAAGGTTTAATATTTAGAAGGCCTTATGTGCAGTCCTTGACTTTGAGCAGGGTTTCTCAACCTCGGTACTACTGACATTTGGGGCTGGATATTCTTTGTCTTGGGGGGGTGTCCTCTGCCTTGTAATGTTTAGTAATATCTTTGGTCTTTATTCACTAGATGCCAGTAGAAACTCTCTTTCTTCCCCTTCTGTTTTGTCAACCCATGATGTCTCCAGACATTGAAAAATGTCTGCTGGTTGGGCGGGGGGCAAAATCGCCCCAGTTGAGAAAGACTAGTTTAGAGGATACAGTGACTTGGGACCAACTATAAGGACAAGAAAGTTCTGACAATGGGTAATCATCATGTCCATCTTGAGTAAAACTTGCACAGAAGATGGATCCAGATCCCTAAAAGGACAGAGCCCTGAGGTGTCTTTCGGCTCCCAGAACAGGTCCTCTGAGCTTTTTTGTGCCTACTTTCTAATAAATGTTTGCATTCATATATACATATTAAAGGGGGAAACAGATTTGGTCTGCCACTTGGTTTGATTATAACGGGTTAATGAGTTTGTGGGGGAAGTAATTAAACCTCTTCCACCTTGAACTTCTTGGTGCTTACCATTGTCTACCATAACGAACCGGAGAATTGTGACCACACTGCCTCCGGTCAGTTCTCAGCAAGGTGGACAGTGGCAAGTAACTGATTTGGTTGATACGAAGAGTTGGTCAGAATCCTTCAGCATGAAGTTCTAGGCTCCCAGGGATAAGGAAGCAGGACATAGGGATATCCAAAAGGGAATGGAGACGCCCTCTCCCACCCCGCTCCCCCTCAGCACACACCTACTTGGGTCTCCTTTTGTCACCGATTTCTCTAGAGATGCCCTGAACCATCTTGTAATGGCTCTTTCTGTCCAAGCCACTTGTTACTGTCTGAGACCCATGGAAAGGAACAGTCCTACAGAAGTACTTTTTTGCTGAGTTGAAAAGCCTTCAGTTATCTGACTGTAGGTTTCAAGAAGATACAAGGCTGAGACTTCGCTGCCGGCGCCCATGTGCCGCCCCCCCCGCCCCCCCCCCAGAGTCTCTGTGGCAGAAATCTGGAGTTCATCCACAGCTTCCTACATAATGAAACTGAATGCATGCTCATCGTAAAATAAAATGTCCATCTGCGGTTTTGCAGCACCGCGGGGACTTTATACAGACCCCTAAACTAAATCCAAATCGCCCAGTACTTGCTTAGCTCCGTCTTCCTGGAATCCTCCATGGGAGCTGCTTCTGCCCTCCAGTAACTTGGCAGGGCGGTGGGGTTCTGCTTTTCTGAGCAGAGAGACCCCCAGCCCAGCGCCTCTTTGCAAATCATTCCCTTTCGCATCAGCTCCACCAGGTGGCTCTCAGCAGAGAGGACCACCGCTGTCCCGTGGCCCCCGGGGGCTCTGCGGCTCTCTCCAGGGGAAAGTTAATGATTTCATTGTGTCTATGTGGGATACTTAATGAATGGGCCTGAATAATTCAAGACAGGATGTCAGGGAAGAGGACACAGCCGACACCTGGGCAGGACAAAGATTTCTTTGGCTGCTTCAGGGGCGGGGGAGGGGATGCGCAGTCTTCATTTTACCATATTGTGTTCCCAGCTGCAAACAGTCCAAACGACAGGGACAGGCTCTTTCTTTTTTGAGGAGACAACTGTGGCTGTCTGGATGTGTGTGTGTGCGCGCGCACGAGAGTGTGTGTGCGCGTGTGTGTCTCTCTGAGTGTTTCCTTGCCAAGGCAAATTCAGATGGTAAATCTGGCACTTTAAAAAAGACACTGGTCTTGTATCCCCCTTTACGCAACCTCAGACTTGGGTCTGAAAAAAATATCAAGCAAACTACATTCTTCTCCAAAGTTTTATAATAACGATAATAAAATGGTCCCCTACCAAGTTCAAAGCGGCTTTTCAGCTGCATACTGTGACGGGATCTTTGCAGAGGGGAGAGTGGGGATCCACTGAAATTCTGCTGCTTTACGAGGAGATGGGAATAGTAAAGTCGGATGCCTGGCTCACCGGAGATAACCCTGGAACTGAAATTACCCGGTGACAGCGCCCTGGCTTTTTGCAGCTGGGGTGTTACATTTTGTTTGAGAGGCTGTGTGGATTTGATAGCTCCTGAGAGTTTACTGTTTTGCTCTTCTTCCGTTAAATCTCAGAAAGTAATGAGAAGAAGAACTGGAGTCAGTTCTGCAGATAATTTCCAGGAATTTATCTTGGGGGGAGAGATCACAGTGATTATTTCAGTAATCAAAGGAAGAGATGACCATCCATATAGACCTAGGGTCTCTCTAACTTTGTAACCCGTATGCCTCCCCAACAAGTTCTGCTTTCCATCTTCAGATTGTTTACCTTAAGACAGTCACTGGTACCATCTCAGTTGGCCAAATGGAAGTCCTGGACATTCTCCACAGTAATATGTACGATACACATGTTCAAAGTGCATACAGTTTCATGGAGCTCACAGACTCCCTGAAGAGCCATCGGCCAGTTCCCCAGATCTCTTGGTGACTCTGGTCTATACAAAAATAAAATTTGTCCTGGGGGAAAGATGGTGCCATATAGTCAGTGACCATCAACTGACAGTGACTATGATTTCAAGAAGAACTCCACACCACTGGACCACTTAAAAAATTATTTGACTCTAGGAAACGCTTGAAAGACAATTTCATATCTCTCTAGTGGTCCTACAAAGGTTGGATACAGGGGACAATGGGACAATAGGAACTGGAGGCCAGGATTCAGAGCCACTCCATTCTCAGGATTCCGTGCATACAGAAACTTCTCCTAAAGTGATGCTGTTCTTATTTCTGTTCATCAGCTGCCAGCCTTTCAGGTGCCTCAGAATCAGTACGCGACGTCTTCTGTGGTCTGCTTCATTTGGACATAACATCCATAAAAATAAAGAACCTGCATTTTAAAACTCGAGATTAAATATGGAAGTCTCGTTCTTTTAGAAAACTGTTACATTGCAAGCTTTCTGGCACCTTAGCACTTATGTCCCGTGTCAATTAGAAAAATGTGACAATCAGTCATAAAGTGTCTTTATGACCACAGGGACCTTAGAAATGATTGAGTCCCTCCCTCCCGTTGGACAGATGAGCAAGTGGAGACACAGGCAGGAGAGGAGGACAGTGTCTTGCCCAAGTCCCTTACTGCGTTGGTGCCAAAGCTAAACATCCAGCGCCAGTCTCTCAGTTGGCACTTCCCCACGCTGCCGCCATTCTGAGCATTACACTGTCAGCTTAAATGATTCAAATGCTCCAGCTTTAAATAAGCCCTCGTGATTTTTTTTAAAAAAGAAAAAAATAAAAACTAAAATCAGACTAACTTTCCATGACTCACTTTTCCAAAATGTTTTGTATCAATGTATCACGTACAAGGCAAAGGTATGAGCTGTAGCCAAGATGCTCCAAGGCAGAGCGTGCATTAGGGAAACCCTGATACAGAAGAATCGGTTGCAGAGTCTCTTTTAGTAAATGGTTGTTTATAAGTTCCATGTTTAAGAGAAAGAAAAAATTAAGACTTCATGCAAGCCCCAGAACAAAAGTTGAGATTTCCAATGAAGCAAGAAAGCAGGGACTTTTTAAAAATGGGAGTGTGTGGGGCGGGGGTGGGGGGGGGCCAGTGGGAGGAAGGAAAGCTATTCTTAATCGTATATTGTTTTCAGAGCTCTACCAATTAGCAAACGTCTCTTATAAAAGGAAGAAAGAGGGAAGGAATTTCATGCACTGAAATAGCCCCAGTCAGCTGCAAACGCTCCAGGCTTCTGCTGCAAGGCTTTCATCCCCCCTCCATAACCCTGGCCATTACATCAGTCCAAGTGCATCCTGGGGACTATTGTCATGCTGATGAGACTGGATTCTCCCACTGCCCCAGGAGACATTCCCACCACAGACTGGCTCTGGGGCTCATTCAAGCTGCACTGAATTGCCCTGGAGAATAAAAGATGCAGCCTTAATTAACTACTGCGCTCAGCTCCCAATCACAGCTTGATTGTTGTGCTGGCTGCACTTTCTGCTGAAGAGGAAATGCCAGGGCTCCTCATGCAGGCCCAGTGCTGGGAAGTAGGGCTCTCCTTAGGGAGCTGCAGTTGGGTTCTGTCTTGTTTTGAAAATAAAATATCGCAGGGTCTTATATCTCTGGTGTCCTATTTTTCGGAAAGAAACAAACCTCAGTGTCTATTGTTATTTCCCTGCACAGCCCCTGGGATCCACTCACTGCATGCATCTCCCAGTGAAGGGTCTTTCCATGCTTTTTGTAACTCTGGCAGAGAACTCAGCTTTATTCTTAGCATGGTCTTTATTTCATTTTAATAGTTTCTGTTGATGCTGATACCGGGTAAAACACAAGATTCCGATTTTTTTAACCTATTAATTTGGGATGAGATCTGTTTCTTTGCAAACTCTTTACCAAGAGCTTGGGTGGGAAGGCAATGCAATGGTAACATCTTTCGACTCTGTGGCATCTCACCTTTAATATCCCCTAAAATCATAGCTTTAAGCTGACAGTGTAATGCTCAGAATGGCGGCAGCGTGGGGAAGTGCCAACTGAGAGACTGGCGCTGGATGTTTAGCTTTGGCACCAACGCAGTAAGGGACTTGGGCAAGACACTGTCCTCCTCTCCTGCCTGTGTCTCCACTTGCTCATCTGTCCAACGGGAGGGAGGGACTCAATCATTTCTAAGGTCCCTGTGGTCATAAAGACACTTTATGACTGATTGTCACATTTTTCTAATTGACACGGGACATAAGTGCTAAGGTGCCAGAAAGCTTGCAATGTAACAGTTTTCTAAAAGAACGAGACTTCCATATTTAATCTCGAGTTTTAAAATGCAGGTTCTTTATTTTTATGGATGTTATGTCCAAATGAAGCAGACCACAGAAGACGTCGCGTACTGATTCTGAGGCACCTGAAAGGCTGGCAGCTGATGAACAGAAATAAGAACAGCATCACTTTAGGAGAAGTTTCTGTATGCACGGAATCCTGAGAATGGAGTGGCTCTGAATCCTGGCCTCCAGTTCCTATTGTCCCATTGTCCCCTGTATCCAACCTTTGTAGGACCACTAGAGAGATATGAAATTGTCTTTCAAGCGTTTCCTAGAGTCAAATAATTTTTTAAGTGGTCCAGTGGTGTGGAGTTCTTCTTGAAATCATAGTCACTGTCAGTTGATGGTCACTGACTATATGGCACCATCTTTCCCCCAGGACAAATTTTATTTTTGTATAGACCAGAGTCACCAAGAGATCTGGGGAACTGGCCGATGGCTCTTCAGGGAGTCTGTGAGCTCCATGAAACTGTATGCACTTTGAACATGTGTATCGTACATATTACTGTGGAGAATGTCCAGGACTTCCATTTGGCCAACTGAGATGGTACCAGTGACTGTCTTAAGGTAAACAATCTGAAGATGGAAAGCAGAACTTGTTGGGGAGGCATACGGGTTACAAAGTTAGAGAGACCCTAGGTCTATATGGATGGTCATCTCTTCCTTTGATTACTGAAATAATCACTGTGATCTCTCCCCCCAAGATATTCAGGTGAAGTTTTGGGGAGGTCAGAGGTTATGATGTGTTTTTGCCACTTAACCATCAGTCTAGAAGAATCCATTTGCAGGGCCACTGTCAAGGGCCATTTGTTCCCTTTGGAGTATTTTGGCTACTATAGAACCTGCTTCTAGCCAGTAAATGGTCCCATCTTGTCATTCAGCCTGCAAGACTTCCCATGGTTGTGGTCAAATAAGAGAAACCCTAGCACATTCCCTGTTCAGGGATTAATTTTAAATAAAATAACAAAACATATAACAGACAACTCAGCATAAAATAATTTTTAGCATAATGGATCACTGTATATTAAAAAATGATATAAAATTAGACCAGAACTTTAAGAAGTTCTGGGTATAACTAGGTGCTTTAGTCACTAATCTTGAACTAATTAAGCTTGACTCTCTTATAAGCTCGAGTCAAGTTATTTATTTCCCTCATCAAGAATCTTTATAACCCAAGACAAAGGTTTTTTCCTGAGTTTTAATACTTTAACAGTTTTACCAGGCATCAAACCATGCAGAGTTTCTATTCACATTTCTAACAATAGAGATTTAACTGTTCATGTTTAACAAAAAATAAGCATAGCATATCAAGCTACACACTTTGGAATCATACAAACCTCTCTTCTGGTTATACCTCAGTCTCTGTGTAGCCTTGGGGAAGCTAATTATTGTCTCAGATCCTAAAGTTTGTCCTCTCTAAATTGGGTATAATGATACCTACCTTAAGAGATTGTTGTGAGGATTGAATGGCATAAGATGTGAGAAAGTATCATTTTGAGTGTGGACGGGACATCAAGTAGGTGACCTGTAAGCGCCAAGTCATTTTTCTGCCCTCTCCTGTGCTCCCACAATGTGCATTTTCTAGACCGCTGATTCCCTTCTCTCTTGTCTCCACTCTGTTCATAGACAGAAGCAGAGAAGGACAGCAGAATTCACGGAGCCTAGTTTTATTCTTTCCAGAATGAGAAACCCTATGATGCTGAATGGCTTCCTGATAGTCGCGTCAAAAAGCCCAGCCTGAGATCACAGAATTTGGGGGCTGGAATGGAATTTAGGGAAGTAACCCAGCCCTTTATCTCATAATCTTGCTCCGTTACTCTGTGGCAGTGGCCAGAAGTTGAGTCTCAGCCCAGAGCTTAGGTTGCTACCCCAGTTTACCTTAACATTTTCTTTCTCAAATTAGTTCCTCTGTTATTATGCAGTTATTTCTCTGCAATTATTATTTTTTTAAAGATTTTTTTTTTGATGTGGACCATTTTTGAAGTCTATTGAATTTGTTACAGTATTGCTTCTGTTTTGGTTTTTGGCTGTGAGGCATGTGGGATCTCAGCTCCCTGACCAGGGATTGAACCCACACCCCCTGCATTGGAAGGCAAAGTCTTAACCAGTGGACCACCAGGGAAGTCCCTCTCTGCAATAATTAAATATAAAGAACTTGATAGAAAATGTGTTGGAGTAAAAAAAAGTCAAGTCCAGCAGAGATAAACTTAAGACACTAACACAACAACTTAAATAGAATTGAACATACTTAAAATAGCTTTCTAAGAGCATCACCAGTAGCATCACTATCTAATAGCATCACTACCAGGAAACATCGAGTGAAAGGATGGCTCCATTGACAGAAGCAGGCATGTTGACATGGGCAAAAATACGGCTAGGAAAACATGGTAGTGTTGAATTGTGTTTTTTTGTTCGGCAGACTTTTAAAAAGTGAAATGTTACATAGAGTCCCAGTGTCATGAAGGGGATAAAAGGAAGATGTTTGGATAGGAGCAGAGGTCAGTGGAGTAGAGTTTCAGTTTCTCTGCCATCTAATCAGTCTCCCCTCATCCCTCAACTCCAGCTGGTGATGTGCTTGCAAAAGAACATTGGACTTTACGGAAACCAGTTGGAAAGACAATGCAGTGACACGAAACTATGAGCCAGAGGAAGGACAGGAGGTTTGCTTCCTTCCCTGCCCACTGGGAGGTGGAAACAAAGCTGTGATCAATACAGCCTTATGAAGAATGAATCATTCCCAAACTAAGCCACTTATGTAATTAATGATACTTAATGTTGGTAGGTTGGGGAGAGGATAATGGTAAATTCAGTAAAGTATCAGCCGCATGTTACTTGAGATACTTAAAAGATGTTGAAACCGATATGGAAAGATATTGGTTAGATGGATTTACAACATCCGGTTGAGCAATTAATCACATTTTCTGTGGATTGTCAGGTGAACCAACGGAAGCAAGAAATCAGACTATTTTAATATGCTACTTGAATTCATTAAATTGAAACCACAGCATGAGAGTAAAGAGAGGCATCCTCCCAAATTAGGGGAAGACAGGTTAAGTGATCAAGTCAATTCTATTTAATTAGCGAGTGACACCTACCATATCATGGTTTCTTTAAAAGGTGGCTTCACACTGTAGTCATGTGTGTATCCTGGGGTTCAGCTCAATTTAGGTCTAAATATTTAATCCTCCAGCTCCATCTCAGCTGTTCTGTATGTGATCCTGTTTGCAGGGGTTACGCGTCCCTACAGAGGGGAGTGGAATATGTGCCTGATGATGGTTGGGTGACTGTTCTCTCTGCCTTAAATTCCATTCTAATTTTTTACCTTTTCACTTTTTAAATTTAATTCATTAAATTATTTAAAGCTAATCTATTTATTTATTTTCCTTCATTTTTATTGATCTTTCAAGGTTTAGTTCAATTATTTCTTCCAGGAGATCTCCCTGAATCCCCAGCTTGGATTCAGTACCTCCCTTCATACTTTATACATACTTTGTCTTTGTACTGATGATGTTACAAATTTTGTGTGTTTTGGTCCTTGGATGTAAGGTGCTGATAGTTAAATTCAAAAGACAATGACCTACCCATCCATGTACCATTACTCTACCATCCCTGTACCATACATATACTACTGGAATATGTATGGTAGGTGTTCAGAAACATATTTGGGAATTGTTCAGTTTAATGAGACGAGCACAGTTTGTGCATTAGACAAGTTTTCTGATATTTTCTCTTTGGGGGGATACTCCTTTGCCAGTAAATGAACACAGGATGATTTGGTTAGCAGGTTAAATGCAAAATAAGGGTTTCTTATAAACCACAAAACAAACTAATTTAGAGCACCAGATGCTCCCCCCGTGGAAAATTAGTTTCTCTCTCATTGTCTTCCGATAGTACTTTGAACGTACCTCCCTTAATGCTAGGGTGACCATATAATCTACCAAATGGGACTATTTCTGAGAGTGGAAGGTGCACTATCAGTAATTACCCTGAAATAGCAGACAATGACCTGGTGTTCTCCCTGCTGATCCAGAATGTGTGGTTACCCCACTAAGAGCACTGAGCTGCACTACACGATTGGTGCTAAGGTGCCTGTTTCTCGCCAGACTGTGTGTTCCTTGGGAGTTAGAGTGGCACCTGATTTATGCTTAATAGCATGGCTTCCATGTGCTAGAATTTTGTTTCCTGTACGTTGAATGAATATACTTTCTAAAGCTATTACTGTGGTGTCATTTTCTTCACCGAAGTACACGCTTAAGGTGCCTGGCTCTGCATTCTCCATCATTCGGCTATGGCGTAAATGGATGGAATGTCAGAATCTTAGGGACAAGAAAAAAAAAGTGTTTTTTATTGTCAAACACCCCCATAGGGCTTCAGAAGTAACTGATAGAGACTAAATAAGTGAAACTCTCAAGTCCACAGGATACAGCATTTGGATCATGGCTGTGACTGTGACTCTAACTGAATCAAGGGGCAAACGTGGCTATATTGAATTCCTTCTGTAATTTATTTGTTCAGTCTCCTATTGATACAGTAGAGAATGGAGGTTATTGTGTATGCTGAAGCCCAACTCAAGCCTTAGGATTTTCGTCCCACTAATTACAAATATTGTGTACTTGGATATGTTCCTTTACCTCTCTATGCCTAAGTTTTGTTATTTGTAAAATGGGGTTAATAATACCTCCTTCCTCCTCCTCTTCATAATTATGATCATAGGATATTTAGATTGTCCTCAAGGGCCTAGGCCTTCTTCATCTGTGCAGCATGAGTATTTCAAGTAGTGAGTAGACATGGTAGGTGCTCACTAAATGATGAATACGTGAATAAATGAATGAGTGAATGCCGTCCTTTATACGTGAAGTCTGGTCTTATTGTGTTCTGCTTGGATTGTATATGTTGTAAGTAAAGCCCTGGTTGTTCAGTCTTTTCAGGTGTCTTGATATGTATATACTTTTAGGAGTGCTCAGAAAGGTCCACTTAGAAAGTGATGAGGTGCAATGGTGAGGGTTTTCAGGATGACAGGTTACGATGTTGCCTTTGTCATCTCCTCTACTGACAGTCCCAGAATCAAATAAAATCCTTTAAAATTTTCAGAGAACAAAACAGTTTCCAACATCTCACCAAATCAATCAGTGCAGTTTTAATGCTCTTTTAAAAGTAGAGATTCTTGCAGTGTTTGGTTTAGAGTGACTCAGACATTTTTAACCAAGGAAGTAAAACAGGCAAATAAATCCACTAGGGAAGATAGCTTAGTGGTCTAAGACTCAGGTTAGAAATGGGGAGACTCCCTAGAACTGTAAAGTTCAAATTACAGCCACATTGACTCACCCTTTCATCTTTTTTGAGATAAATTGAGTTGCAGTTGGTTTATGGTGGGAGAGTCTTTTGGATAAGGTCTCTAAACCCCCAAGGTTTGTTTGCTCTGTTTGGACATTATAGAACTCTAGAGGCATTTTTTTTTTTTTTCTTTTCTTTAGAAAATGGTTTGCTGTAATTTGTTTGGCCCCAGATTCTGGTACTAGGCTGAAATGTGGGGAAAACAGAGAATTGGCTTTTTCCTATAGTCTATTAGACACTTAATAAAATACAGATGATTAAGAGACCTCTTTCTGCTTCCCAGAGGAGTGCTTGAGACTGGGTAAGAAATAAAAGCAAAGGAATGGGGTGACAAATTTCAAGACGGTACTTTAAACATAAGGCTTGGTGTGGCTAGAAAAATAGCTCTTCGAACTTTTAAACTGACATTGAGAAGCATAAAAATATTTATTTCCAGTATATTTTCAGATAAAAAGGTAATAGCACCAGTGATTTCGCACCTAGGCAAATGAAATAAATAATGAGTATAGTAGTGATGATTAGATTATTGAAGATATAAAAGAAATGATTCCTGCTTTTAAAAGGAGGTTCAAATCTATGAATAATGAGGCTATTAAATTTCCAGGTAAGGTTATTTGAAAAATACAGTAAAAAGAGTAAGAATTGCACATAAATGTACAAAACATCTGCATTTCACCGATTAAAAAAGTTTTTTTCTATGTATTCAAGCAGAAAATTTAGGTTATGTAAAAGGAACAAAAGGAAGACCTTTCTTCTCAGTAATACTTAATGCTAAGGTAATTTTGGAATTCCTAGAGTTTGGAGTGGTAAAAGGCAAGTGGTAAAAGGTCCATATCATGTTATGTAGTCACTCTTGAGCCAAAGCCAAAGTAAAATGTTCTCAGATGTGAAAATACAGAAAATATGAACTATTTGTATACACTTTAGCTAAAACTACTTAGACTTTAGAAATATTAGAGGTAAATGAAATTGATGGAGAAAACATAGTATACAGGCTGGAAATGAGAATTGAAATCAGGTATTTCTATCATCTAATACAGATGAGAGTAGGACTTTAGTAAATTCTTATTGAACGAATTATATGTAAATATATATTATCTGCATATATACACATATATGTGTATCATGTACGAAATGATGCAAAAGC
This sequence comes from Lipotes vexillifer, assembly GCF_000442215.2. Taxonomy (NCBI): domain Eukaryota; kingdom Metazoa; phylum Chordata; class Mammalia; order Artiodactyla; family Lipotidae; genus Lipotes; species Lipotes vexillifer. The sequence continues at coordinate 4,116,086 of NW_006780945.1, forward strand.
CAAACTGAACACTTAAAAAATATAAAGTAAATAGTGTCAAGCAAAATTTGGGAAACGTCACATGTATATGCACATGGCTTTGGGATCTTTCTAGCATTCACAGGAAGCCATGCTTTCCCTGGGCTGCATCCAGCCAATGACTGAGCAAAACAGCAGGACTGTATCTGGGCCATTTCTGCCCAGTTGTCTTTGCTCTATGGCTCTCCATTGGCTGGCTGAGATGTTCCAGAGCTGTAGTGCAGTCTGAGCCTCTTCCTTCCTCCTTTCCTTTTGTAGGTGTCAGGACTGTATGGAAATGCTTTTCCCTGCTTCATCTCTCTTTTGTCTTTCAGTCAATAAATCTCTCCACTTCTAGTTCCACCTTGGTGTCCCCTACCTGGAGGACCTGAATTGACATAGAGTGTTTATGTGTGTGCTTGCTTGTGATGAATTGGTAGGTGGAGAAAGTAAAGTATACGCTAAATTCTCATTTTGTAGCAGGGACTCGGAGGTTAGGGAAACTAGTAAAACAACAAACAAGGGGGCTAAAACAGGAAGCATGAGATAAAACAGCAGAGAAGGTCAAACTATTTATTACAAATGTAAGGTGCTGCAGCACCCATCCAGCTACATTATCTTCAGTTTACTTCTTTATATCAGAGAGAGGATCTTCAACTAAGATGGAAGTCCAAAAATTCCTGGGTTCTAGATTTAGAGCTGTGTGTCTTTGGAATGTTTTGGTAAATCCTTCTGTGAAGGTTTCAGAATGTTTTTTTTTCCCTCTGGGTACAGAGTTTCATTCTAGCTTAGGGGAGAGGGCCTAAAAAAATTCCTATCAGGCTCTGAATATCAGCTTCCAATTGTCCAACTTCTGACCGTAGAGCTACTTAAAAAAAAAAAAAAAAAAAA
>NW_006780945.1:4116983-4138437 GCF_000442215.2 Lipotes vexillifer
ATATATATATATATATATATGTATCCTTTCAAACATCTCGTCAGGTTTCAGCCATGACAAATAGTAAATATTCCTGGCACTATCAAAAAACCCCGTGGACACAAGAGGTGTCCCCAAATAAGGTGCAAAAGATACAACCATCCCAAGATCCAGAGCCACTCCCAAAGATAACCAAAAGAAAGACAGACAGTTCCCCTAAAAGCTGGCAAGAGTTGGTAGGATCCTAGCTGAAAACGGACTGCAACCCACATTCCTGTCTAGCCATGTCCCCCACCTCTCCCCACAACCTCATGGCGCCAAGCCAAGTTCTCAGGACACAAAAAGAGACAAACAAGAAGGCATATGCTATCCCTGAGAGAGAAAGAATCAGCCACCGATGGGCACCCAACAGCAAATTCACAAATCACGATTCAGATCAGATTCTCACACTTTTCTCATGCCAATCTGAATTTTTTCAGAAAGGGACAACGTAAAATCTTACTTTCCTCTTTGACCAGGCACCACAGATAGAGATCTGGGAGAGCTGAGTTTGGTAAAGATGCTCATCCTTTGCCGGTTTCTGCCAGTTTTCCCGGGATTTCGTGTGCAGGCTCTGGAGCAAGTGGGGTGTCCCAGCAGGTTTCAACCTGCTCACCAGAAACTGTGGAGGAGGGAAAATAATTTTCCTTCTGCCCTTTATAGAGAATGCTTGGCTGAGACCTCTTTTTCTCTAGGGGACCTCATTCACTGATAAGCTTATTGAAGATGGTTAAAAGTTCTCCACCCTGGCCCCGTATAATCCAAGATTATCTTTGCTAGGCTATTCTACTTGTTCAACCTTAATACGGCATTTTACTCCTGTGAGGCCTTACACTGGACCCAGTCCAGCTTAAGTTGGACCCAGTCTGACCCAAATCCCCTTCAGTTTGTAAGTCAGACCAGTCTGACCCAAATTCAGTCCGCTTTCTAAGTTGGACCCAGTCGGACGCGGGACCAAGTCTGATGCGGGACCCAGTCTGACGCGGGACCCAGCCTGACGTCGGATCCAGTCTGACGCGGGACCCAATCTGACGCGGGACCCAGTCTGACGTCGGAGCCAGTCTGACGCGGGACCCAATCTGACGCGGGACCCAATCTGACGCGGGACCCAGTCTGACGTCGGAGCCAGTCTGTCGCGGAACCCAGTCTGACGCGGGACCCAGTCTGACGTCGGAGCCAGTCTGACGCGGAACCCAATCTGACGCGGGACCCAGTCTGACGTCGGAGCCAGTCTGACGCGGGACCCAATCTGACGCGGGACCCAGTCTGAAGCGGGACCCAGTCTGACGCGGGACCCAACCTGACGCGGGACCCAGTCTGACGCGGGACCCAGTCTGACGCGGGACCCAATCTGACGCGGGACCCAATCTGACGCGGGACCCAGTCTGAAGCGGGAGCCAGTGGGTTTCTTCTGTCAGGCCTAGTCCAGCTCTGGCGCGTTTCCAGAGCACCGCTAGAAAAAGAAACTTGCAAAGTCTGGCAGCTGATAAGGCAGAACCTGCGGAGCCAGGACCCGAGGGGCCGCGTCCCCCACCCCAGGCGGAGAGGAAGCACCGGCTCCAGGGCTCAACAGGTACCTGGGCCTGGCTGCTCGTTGCTCTTGGGGCCCCGGGGTCTCCTTCTGTCCCCTCTTCTGACAGCAGTGCTGTTGAAAAGGAAACTGGGGCGTATTAAAATTGTAGGAGTTTATTTGGGCAAAAATTACTTTAAATCACGCAGCATCTAGTCTAACTGGAGGAGCTGTATAGGCAGCTGTATAGGGGTGGGAAAGAGGAAGCTGTACTGGCTTTCGCAAAGTTACTTCCTTTAGGTGTTGGAGTCTATCAGGCAGATGACCTGATTAGTGCTGGTTGACTCGTTTAAGATTCGTTCCTGGGAGAGCTGAAACTGTAATTAAGTCTCGGTTTGGTAACCTGGGGCTTAGCATCAGTGACTCCACCTGGGGCTTGTTGTCTTGTATGTAACACACAATTATATTAGAAGGGCCGTTTAAAAGCCCTGCATATTCACTTACCTTGGGTGCTTGAAGAGCGAGAAGACATTTAAAGAGAGAGTGCTTTACCACTTGTTAGAAATGTGATTGTTGCGTTTTCTACTGGTGATTTATATTTACTGTTCAATAAATCAGCCTTTGACAGTTGTATTTTCGCTTGTCCATTTGGCGAATTCTTTACCCTTTAAGAAGAGTATGTGCGATTTACAAATATCCAACAATTGTTTAGCAGATTGTTTGTAGATGAAATACTGAAGCCAGCAGTGTTCGCATGTCAGGGTCCCTAGGGAGTCAGGTGTCATTTAAACCAATTCATATGTCTATTACCTTTTTCAGTACTGTTCTATGTGGTCTCTCTCTCAATCTCTCCACCTCTCTCCTTTGCCACCATCTGTGCAGCTAAATTTATTTATGGACTCCAAGATGGCAGGGCCATAGGACAGAAGGCATCCAAATCCATGAGCCATTTAGGGGAGAGGCGCCCAGGACCACTCACAGTGAACTTGACATGTGTGAGAAATAAATCTTCCTTGCAGTAAGCCACTAATACTCAGAGGTTGTTCATTTCAGAAGCTAGTATTAATTATTCTAACACAGGTCTCAAAACTGTTGCTTAATCTTTCTGTTGATGCAAATAAAGGAATACACATTTTAAGCACTACTCATTTTTATAGTTTAAATTTTACTCTCTTTATAGGAATATGATGAGATCCCATTGCCCAAGTCTCTCCTTAAGAGATATTTGGCTCTTCGGGTGGATCAAATCTAATTTGATACCAATTTTGTCAGATTCGGTTCTCACAGCAGAATACCATTATTGGAGCAGACATTAGGGAATTGAAAAGTAAAGTTTGTTTTACAACAAAATGTTAGCAGTTAAGATCAGATAAGTCTTCATGAGAGCATGTTCTTTTATTTGAGTATGTTTTGTATGAATATATTTTAATGGACAGTTTTAGACTATCCATCACTAAATACCCAAAGAAAATAGAGAAGATTAGTTAGTGGCTGGGTGAGAATTTTCCAAATTCTTTAAATTCTGTATTAAAAAGATATTTGGAATATTTATTAAATTTTTCAGTTTTCTGTCAAAATTTTGGAGTAATATACACAATGCTCTCACTGGTCTCTCAGGTAAGAGCTGAAAAAAAAATAGGTCACAGAAGTAATTTAGGGTTTTTTTTCCCTTTTAAAAAAGTTAGTGCATAAAACATACAAAGTCGTCATTTGTTGTGTTGTTGGTTGCCAGAAATTACCTTTCTTCCATTTAGGAAGTTGATAACTACCCAGAATAATCAAACATAAGAATTGAAATGCTGAAGAACTAGGACACTGTATAAACTGTGGGATTCCAATCTCTTGTTGATGGGAACTCAGTTACAAGCTCAGGTGTTCTGGTTAAGTGAGCTTGCATCTCACATGGCTGCTTCTACAGGTTATCTCTTTTTCCTATAGGTTTTACATAGAAACACGCTGTCACATCCTCTCTCAATCCTGGTGTACAAAGTTGGATTAACACCTATGTGAGTTAGTAAAGATTTAGCAGGCTCACTTACCTCTACATGATATTCTGTACCGGACGGGGCCTTGCAAGATGCTTTGGTAGAACTTGGCGGGGAATATATATTCTTTTAATGAATTAAGGAATAAATTACTATCTCACCATATTCATGCTTGGTAAATGCTATATGTGAGAAAAAAAAGCAAAAACTTATAGATGACCCAAATTATTGTTTGCGAAACATGAAGTGCTGCCATGTGGAGCTTGCTGATTGTATAACAGCTACTAACTAAATGTAAAGGTCATTTCCCCTTTTGCCATAACATTATGATCAAAAACATTCAGCCATGCTTTTAAAAATAACTCCTCTGGCACTGAGAAGGACAGAAGAGAGAAAAAGAATAAGAAAGTAGAGTCATAAGTTTCACTGCTCTTCCTGCCAATATATACAAAGCCACATCCAAAACACATCTCATTTACATGCCTGTTTATTTTGTTTTCATGGCTGTCTGGAAGCTGGGACCTTTCTTTTTCTCTAAACTGAGACAAAGAGATATAAAGATAAACTCTGACCCTGCTTAGCTCCCCGTAATGTCTTTGGCCTTCCCATTCCCACCTTGACAAATGTTCTTATCACTGAGGGACTTTGGTGTATGTGTAGATGGGTCACCAAAGGTTTGGAGAGAATATTGTGAATTCTTTTGTTTATTAATTTTGAATTGGAAGTTTTTGCCCTAGGAGTTACAAATTCTATTTGGTTTTAGGAAGATTTGAAGTAGGTGTAAGGAACATAGCAGGAGACTAAATCATTTCATAGAAACGGAAACTGAATTTACAGAGATTTTAGAGTGGGTTATAGCATCCCTGAGCAGCAGTTATTGATAGATTTTTGTTCCTATTGTTGTTAACAAGCACTTTGCATCAGAGATTGCTCTGTTTACTTTATAAATATTTACATGTTTAATCTCAATAACGATTGTATGAGGTAAGCATTATTATTATCCCCATTTTACAGATGAGAAACATGAGGCTCAGAGAATTTAAGACACTTGTCTGGGGCCACACAGCATGTACATGAAACAGCCTGCTTTGAGCCCAGATAGTGTAGTTCTCAAGCCCTGTGTTCTTCTGCCACTATTTGCTCATTCCCCATATTCTTTTCCTCATGAAACCCCCTCTTTTTAAACTAGGCACTGTTTTCTTCCTTAGATATAAGTGTACACTTGATATAAATCTTTCCTGAAGAAGGTTTCTTTCCCAACATTGAGTTACTGTCATCCCTGCAGGGATGGAAGTACCGATTCCTCAGACTGTACTCCACATCAGGCTGGCCTTACTTCTAGGGGATTTTCAGAAATTGATCCTCCTAAAATCAGTTCCTAAAAACAGCACGGTTTTCTCTCATTGAGTTACTGGTTTCTCTCTCGCATTCTGCTGATTTCAAAAGGGTACCTTCAGTTGCCATCCCATCTTTTAGAACCTGTCAGGGGCTCATTTCTCTGTTTTCACCTACTCCCTTCCTTTCTTAAATAAGAATGATAGTGATTTGAGTGGAGATAGAAAACCCTTATAGGGAATAACAACAAGGAGGTCCAGCACTGCCTCACTAAGTGAGAAAAATACTCTGGTGAAAGATTTTATATTTTTCAAGGAGAACGGGAAATCTCCCCATAAACCTCTGCAAACTCAGCCTTGAACACAAAGTAGAAAGGAGCTTCGAAAATGGGCTTTAAACCGGGTATAACCAACAACGTGTGCACGCAGCAGTTCATTCTGGGATTGTTCTGCTGAAACGTAAACTCAGCGGCGAAATGGATGCTGTTTGCTTTGGGGTTCTTAGCCAGTTCACATCTATGCTCTGAAAGAAGAATGCTATGAACGAAGTGCTATTAATTTGTTGTAAAGTCAACAGTTCCCCAAGGGCTTTCAAATAAAACAGGCCCTTTATTCTCCAGGTCTTCAGCTCCTTATGTTCATGGTACTTTCTGCCATTGCAAACTCTAAAGTAAATGGAACACCTTCCTTGGTTTTTTATTGCCCTTAAAATTGATTGGTCCAAATTGTCTGAACCCTCATGATCTGGCCACTACTGATTTATCTTGTGTCATCCTTTGAGCCCTCATGGTCTGGAAACTACTGATCTATCCAGTGTCATCCCTTGCAGTTTTCTCCTTTGAACTACCTGATCCTACTGTATTTTAATTTCTCTCTGATTCTTCATACCCACTGTGCTTTTATCTTTGCACTCACTCTTCCATCCTTTTGGAATTCGTGCTCCTAACCATGCTTCTGCATCTTTTTTCACACAGCTACTTCCAGTCATCCACCTGGGTCTTACCTAACCCTAGGGAGCTTTTCCACCCTACTTCCCTACATGGATCAGGTACCTGGCATATGTTTTGCCTCTCAGAGGTTTATCCCACATGTGGCCATTAATGTATGAGCATTTAATTGGTTAAGACGCTCTTCAGAAAGAGGGAGCTATTAATAAGTATGCTGGGACAACGGGTAAATCAGGGATGTCCGGGGAAAACTGGTCTATCTTGTCAACAACTTTGGCATTTTTTGTTGAATTGCATACTTCCCCCACCGTTTATAACTTACAGGAAAGGAAGAGCCTCATGTGTATGCTGTTTTCTCCTTATTTCCTAATTTGCTACGTCTTATTGCTTAATGCATAATTGGAGTTCAAAAGTAATAACTATTGTATATAACAGCAAGTCTATGTATAAATATATAAAATGGATATACATACAAAATAGTAAAATAATGTATTTATAAACGAGTGTATAACAGCAAAGTACAAAATAATGTGCGTATATGACAACTGTCTGTCGGGCAGTGAGCTGGCTACCATAAACTGAAATGCCGACGTTTTTGGTTCTCATCTTACGGGTGAGGAGTCTGAGGCATGAAGAGGTGAAGCTAAGGTGAAGCTTTTGCCAAACTCCTTGGCAGTTTCCAAGAGTCATCGTAACATGCTATATTCTCTTTGATTTGTCCTTTCAACTCTCCATTGGGCCCAGTAGCCAATACAGGTCATTATTCCAAACAGGAAGGAACCTGAGGAGAGTACAAAAACAAAACACAAAGCAAAATACTTTATGTTGGTAAGGTTAGGGGAGACATTGGGGGAAAAAAGGGGAAAAAAATGCTAAAAATACTGGACTGGATGTGTTTGAATGAGAGAGTCTTTCTGGCCGTGAACTGGCAATCAGGATCAAGCTAGTTGAAATTCTTCATAGAGTTTGAACAGATGTCATGCAACTTCTGACATTAAACATCATTGATATGACTTCTATTTCTGTTTCCAGCTGAAAGCGTCATTACTGTGATATGTGGGATGATTCTGCACACGAGCCGGTATTCCTCTTTCCTTTCGTCAGACTTGGAGGTAAGATAAGTTCACAGAGAACTTTGACAAATCTAAACAGTGGCATTTATGTCAAATAACTTTTGCCTTTGTAACTTCTAAGTTGGGTTGCTTTCAACATCTAGGGATTCCGTTTTGCTTTATCTCCTTCTAGTTTGTGTTGAATAGTATCCATGCTCTGATCTTAAGACAAAATACATACCTGAAGCCTCCTTCTTCATCACTTGACATAGTTATATGCATTCCATGCATTAGAACAGTTTTGGGTTTCCAGCTTTCTTAATATATCATGCTTTCCCATTATAGCACATCACAGCCTGACTGGTAGAAACTATGATTGTCTGGTGCTGAGAATAACCAACAAGGCTCAAAATACCAATCTGATATTATCCCAGGGTAAGCTAAGTTGGAAACTGAAGACAACTGGACTCATAGCCCTTTTAGTCTAAGGGGAATATGGTGAAGGTCATGGCAGGGGGCAGTGGACTCCCTACAATGTCCCCTAAGTAAGAATTTTCCTATAGAAGTAGTATTTAGAGGGCAGTTTTGGTTATTCAACATTAGTGTTTCACAGCTTCTAAGCTACTTGCTAAGTGTGTGAATGCTCATCCATTTCTGCTGAAGAACTGAATGAAATAGAAAATATTAAAGAATAAATGACAGAGTTGAGAAATTCCATGATATCTTTCAAAGATGGGATCATAGGTTAGAGTTCATATTAGTTTTTAAAGTATTCTACTTTAAGACCTATTGAGATATTTTAATTATATTAGAGACTTAATCACCATTTTGGAATGAAAGGCCCAATTTTAAGTCCCTGGAGGTTTGTGTACTAGACTTATTATTCTTCTTTCCAAAACAGTAAGTTTTCATTTTGCTACAATTTTTAATTCTAATCTTTTTTAAAAAAATTAATTAATTAATTTATTTTTGGCTGCGTTGGGTCTTCATTGCAGTGCACGGGCTTTCTCTAGTTGCGGCGAGTGGGGGCTACTCTTAGTTGCCGTGTGTGGGCTTCTCATTGCGGTGGCTTCTCTTGCTGCGGAGCACGGGCTCTAGGTGTGCAGGCTTCAGTAGTTGTGGCTCGTGGGCTCTAGAACGCAGGCTCAGTAGTTGTGGCGCATGGGCTTAGTTGCTCCGCGGCGTGTGGGATCTTCCCGGACCAGGGCTTGAACCCATGTCCCCTGCATTGGCAGGCGGATTCTTAACCACCGTGCCACCAGGGAAGCCCTCTAATCTTTTTTATATTAAGATGTTGAAGTTTATGTCATCATCAGTGGGGTATTTATTTATTTAGTCAAAGGAGGAACATTTTGGAATTGTTAAGATTAACAAATTGTTACCTTATAGAATAAAGGGGACTCTCCAGATACTCTGTTTGGTGCTCTGATTTCATGAACTTTCTCTTTTTGCACAAAGTCACTGAACCCTTCAGGCAAAGTTTTCCAATTATTATTTTTAGTACTTCTAGCTCCTGGAAATCCAAGATATCCACAGAAGTTCAGACATATTTAGATGTTGATCAGAATCAAATAGGTACACTCTGTGTAGGTGTATTCCTATTCCTCTAATGCAACTAACATGAAAGTTATCATCTGCAAACAAAACAACATAAAAACAAAAACAAGAAATGACAGTTATTAAGGCTTAGTGTGTGTCAGAAACTCACTGGAGAGCTTTGGATACAAGCATGAATAAGGTATAATTCCTAACCTTGCAGAATTCACAGTCTAGTGGGAGACAGAGATAAACAAATAGCTATAACTCAGTGCACTATGTTCTGTAAATGAGACATACAGAGTTCTGTTAGAACACTGGTAAAGGAGTGGTTGATTTCTCTGAGGGAGTTTTGGAGAGTTACAGAAGAAAAGATAAACTTTGAATTAGATATTAGAGGATGAGTTGATTCCCCAGGTAGACAGGTGAGGCAGACCATTCCAAGGAGTGGGAAAAAGTCCCCTGAGCATGTTGGGAGGATGGGAAGTAGTCCATGGACAGGACACTGATCAGAGGGCAGGGAAAGCAGGACATCTCAGCAGGAGCACGTGTGCCAAGGGACTTACAGATGATGTGGAGGAGGTTAAACGTGGGTGTCCCTACCAGGTCAGGTATCATGGGATGGTGAAGAGACACCTGACCTGAGAACCTGGCCACCCGTGTGCAAGCCCTGATCCTGCCATTATCAAGAAAGTATCACTCAAAGCAAATTCTTCACCTTTCTTACCTCTCAAACAAGGCAGTTCCTGCAGCACTAAAATTCTGATTTTTTTAGATTGAGCATAATGTTTCATCTGAAGAAACACTAAGTTAGAAAAATGAGTTATGTTTGTCTCCAAAACTAGAAATATATTTAATTCCTATTCTAGTAGTAGTTGCGTCAGCTTATAAATAGAACTGAATTTATATGGTGTAATCAAGCAGGAGATTTGATGTATAGGCTGATGATCTACAAATACCCTCAGTGAAATATTATAAATGAAGAATGGAACATCGCATCCTCCAAAACTGGTAAGAAAAGAAATAATGGCCTGAGACAAAGGACAGGACTATTTTTTAGACTAGACTTAAAAGCCTCCCTAATCTTTGAGAGCATCTGGGCTGCTTTGCAGACTCCCTAGAGGGGTTGGGAAGGGCTACTCTAGGCACTGGAGGGCAGGCAAGTGAGCTCTTGACCTGCAGAAGAGGAAGGAGGAGTTGAAGTAATAAGACGCCAGGACAGTAATTTGCAGGCTGAAGTGGAGGAATGATGGACTTCAAGAAGCTCAGACCTGATGCTGTCTTACTGGCTTTCAGCTATCCACTGGCAATCGGCCCAAGGATACCACTCCAGCAAGCACAGCACCCAGGATTCCTCACTGCCTTTTAGGGAAGTTCCATTGACTCAACATCTGCTGTATATTTGGCACCACTGTACTCTACACACAGGGAAGCGCTGAGAGAGAGAAAGGATATGTTGACATATACTGAACACTTAATAAGTACTGCAGGCTGTGCTGTGCTCTTCAGGTAACAGGATCTCATTTAAATCTCGATAAACAAAGCTGCCCAAAGTAAGGGGCAGAGTCAAGCTTTGAACCTAGAATTCTCTGATTCCAAAGGCCATGCCTTGTTGCAACATCCTAGGAGAGTATTGTCAACCAATTCCTGATAGGATTGGTTTCTCACTGGAGCATTGCTTATAATCTGCTGGAAGATTTTCCTTAATAAAAATGTTCCATTTGAATCTATTCCTGCAGGTGGTAGAGACACAGTAATGGCTGACACATGACCAGTGGAAGGGTGACCATTTTTCTTTCTTTCTTCAGTTAAAGCTCTGAATTGGATCCAGCTGTTCTTTGATGCAGAGGCCAAAAGACCCCAATATCCTGCTCTTTGTTTTTCTGGAAGTTATTGGCTATTGTTAGCCATGGAGGCCAGGTTGGAAGCCCTTAAAGAACTAAAAAGTTGGTCAGTGGTTACTGGGGAGCAAGGTCATGGAACAGTGGAGATGATGGTATTTTAAGCTCAAGCCTCAGTTTCAGGTCTGGCTAAAGCCATGTGTTGACCCTCATAGGGTATCATCTATAAATAGACCCTTAACAAAGAAGCCAAGTGGACCCTGCTCATTCTTTATTTAGAGCAAATAGTGTAATGATTTTAACAATAATTCTCATGACTTCTCAAGTCATTATTGCATGCTAAATCCCGAGCTAAGCTGTTTATGCACACCATCATCATCATTTTTATCTCTAACATTTGCTGAGCACTTATTATGTACCACGCTCTTGTACTAAGCACCTCAGTCTTCACCATCCTGTAAGGTAAATGCTAACATATTCCTCATATTTCAGGCAAAGGAACTGAACGCTAGGTTAACTAGCTTTTTTATATACTTTGATTAGTTAATGACAGAAGCAGGGGACTAGAACAGAAATGTTTACTGAGATTCTCAAAGAGCTAGAAAGCAGTTGCAATAGCATTAAAAGGAAGGGACAGAAAATAGCAAAACTATTTAGAGGACTGAGCAATTTGTCAACTTCTTGTACGATGCCAGCATTAACATGGTGCCTCTTTTAGTGCCTGTTCTCTCTTTTTATCTTCTGGTTTTGCAGCCAGAGGGGGCTGACCATTTGGATTGGCACAGTCTTAGAATGTCTAGAAATGGGATTCCCAAATATCCTACTAAAGTGCAACTCCACTGAGATGACCAAGCATGTGCTTGGTCGGGCAATACTTGTATGGATCAGCTTGGTTAGAATAAGAAACTCACTCACGATTAAACTTGGAACTCAGAAGGGATTTTTGTCTTCCAAATGTCAGATGTGATAGAGGGCTGTTGGTGAGTCACTCACTTTTTCAAGGAATACAGGCATAATTCCCAGCGGAATAATGAGCCTCAGCCCACTGGCGCCCAAGGAGCTAACACAATGGGCAGATGTCCGAACCCTACTGGCCACATCCCAGATGCAAACAATAGAACACTGGCCAACTTCTACTAAAGAGAATTTCTGAAGCCATGGTATTGCCTTGGCCAGCCAAAGATGCATTACGAGACCACAGTTATCCACAATAGTCTCACTTCATAAAGAAGGAAAGGATTGGGGAGGGGAAGTAATGTGAGCTTACATTCTCTGATGGAGTTTGAGGAAAAGCGCTCAGAGATTTTGCCTCTTTGCCCTTTTGGATGATGGATTGCTTCAGTTTTATGAAATGCTGGGGCTAAATCCCTTCAGGGTTGGGACTACATGAATATTAATTGGTCCCAAATAAGAAGAGTAAGGCCTTGCTCGTTGCCGGTCTGGGACAGTCATCATCGTTGGTCTTTTCCAGACTCACTCTTTGTTTTAAAGGAGATCTTTTTAATGGAGGAAACTCAGAGAGTTAGACTTGGGAAGGAGATTTTATTAAGCTTGCCACAGTCATCAGTTATTTTATTCCTCAAAAATTGCATCATGTTAAAGAACCATAATGACATTGAATTATCTAAGCAGATCCTATTTCATATCCTCTAAAATGGATGCAGATTACAAAATTTAGAATAAGCACTTTTTACAGTTCCTGGAATTTTGTGTATTTGTGTGTTTATGTTAAGTAGTACTTTCATATATATCATCTTCCCTCAAGGTAAATAAAGCAGATATTATTCTTCCTCTTTTACAGGCAAGGTCAGTGATTAAATAACTTGCAAATGATAGATCACAGTGAGTGAGTGTCAAAACTGGGAACTTTAATCTGGGTCTCCTGATTATAGGCTCCCTCTGTTTTCTATGTATGTCCTCTCCAGTCCATATGGGTCACTCCCTGCTTTCTACCACTCATTGCATTAATAGGTTCAGCCCTGGTTATGACATCTTCTCCATAAACAGGAGAGTGAGGCCAGAGAAAATTATATTCGTAAAGTTCACCTGGAGCCAGGAAACAGCTTTTGCTTTCTTGGATGTATTAAATTTGGGCCCAAACCATTTGTCTGGGAGGAGCAATTTACTGCTAAGTTTAGCGGGGGGTGGGGGGTGGAAACTGTTTCCTAAGGCATGTTTAGAGGTGAGTTTTCTCCAATGAATAGAATTCTGTCAATCACACTAAGACAATGAAAAATAGGAAATACAGATGCTTTTGGCTACGTAGGCTCAAAAACATAAACATTAAAAATCACGTTTAGTAATTTACAGGAGGTTTTCTCAGAGCCACTGAATATCTATACACAGTTCCCTTGGGACATAATTCTGAAAGCTAAGAAGGCTTTTGCTAAATTAGGGGAAAATAAAACAGAACAACTCCCCCTTGACTTCCAGAAGATTCCAGCCAAGCCTGAGTTCTAACCCTCTTAGATTTGGAATGGGTTCTAAACTTGGCAAAAAAGCACTAACCCATCCCTACTGGAAATCTCTCCAGAGAGTCAGTTCCAGCTTTCCAAAAACTTGCGGCCCAAATATGTTTGGCTCCACATCTGAACCTTTGTAATATTTGACATCTATTAGCAATTACCAAGTCAGCTTCAGAAACCTAAAATCAAGCTGAACTCCAATGGGTGTATGAAGTCAAACTGATAAGATTGCCATACAATTTAAGCAAACATCGAACCTGACTTGAAAACCCATGTGAAGGCTCACTCACACTTTTGGCAAAGGCTCACAGATCTTCAGAGATATTAATGAGGAGGAAGAAGAGGGAGATCTCGGTTGTTTTCTCTTCTAATCCATTGCTTCCATGCAGCTACTGGATTCCATGACCTCAGAGGACAGAGATCCTGAAACTAGCATAACAATGGCCCCTGTGAAATCAGAGTTCTTTAAAAACAAGGTGATAATTTTTCCTAATCTGAGTTAACCCAGTGGAGCTGGTAACAGAATAAGAAAATGACTACTTTGACTTCACCAAGAGATTGGCAGCTTTTAAGCTGGGATAAGTTTGCTAAAAAAGACAGAAAAGCACTTACAGATCAGATAAGGTATTAATCCAATTTGGAACTCTCTAGAGAACGGAGAGGAAGTGACGGATTAGAGGAGTCTGATCTGGCCTAGAAGCTGAGAAGACCCTCAGAGTGGCTGATGGGCTTTGCAGTTTGTTGGGTTGGCTGCTTGTTTCTTTAAAGGATGCTAGGTGTAGGAAAGCTGCCTATACATTTTGTCTCTTGTAAGCTTTGGGGCTTTCATAACCTTGCAGGTTGTTTGCAAATGTCTAAGGCTCATGGACACGCTGTCTAAGAAGTAACACATGCTGTATGCATTTGAGGCAGCAGGAAGTAGCTGGGAAAGCCATGGGCCCAGCGCAAGCATTCTGCCACTTAAACAGCAGTGTGACCTTGAGGTAAATCATTTAATTCCTCTTAGCCTCAGTTTCTTCAGCAGTAAATGGTTATTATAATATCTTTTTCAGAGTGTTGTCATGAAAACTGAATGAAATAATGTATATGTAATCACTTAGCACTGTGTCTACCATGGAGTATGGTAGAAAGGTTATTTAAATCTATAAGGAAATGCAAAATCTGCCTCCCCTTCTACTCATTCAGCCCTTCCACCTCATTATTTCTAGGAAAAGGAAATCTAAGCTTCTCTCTGGAACACTATTTCATGATATTATGATAGGTACTAGACTCCTAGCTTATAGCAACCTTCCACCTCCAAATCAAAGCAAAGGAGGAGACGAGACAATGTATATTCATTATCATTCCTCTCCTTTCCTTTCCCTTCTGCCTAGTTTATTATCCACTCTGCCTGTTTTCCTTAAATTCATTGCGATTATTTTTTCTTTATTTTAAGGTGGTATGTTTTACCATGTTTACAATAAATGATTAGAGTCTTTAACTGAACAGGAATGCTATGAGGTCTAAATAGCAGCTTTTCACTGATATTTTATGATCCACTGAAACACTGATTTCCTCTATGCAGCACGAAAAGCTTTCATAAAAATGACAGAGAATTCCCTCTCTCTCAACCCCTGTGTCTCCCACCCTATACAAAGGCTCCACCATCTCTTACAGGTCCCATTATCAATAGGATAATAACATGTTTGCTTTTACTTTATTATGCTTGTATTTTATAGGTATTGTGGCAGCCAACTGAGTGCTTGATAGGATTATAACAAACTGCTGATGAATTGTAGTTTTAATTGTGTCTTAAAAAATAGCAAGAAAAAGTATTCCTTATAATACCACTCTCTAAGCAAATGTATGGACACCAAGGAGGGAAAAGCGGGGAGGGGGCAGGGGGTGGTGGTGGTGGGATGAATTGGGAGATTGGGATTGACATGTATACACTGATATGTATAAAATAGATAACTAATAAGAACCTGCTGTGTAAAAAAATAGATAAATAAATTTCAGAAAACAAACAGAAACATAATACCACTCTATATTTTTTGTCGTCATAGTTAACATTAATTGCAAAGCGCAGTTACTGACAGCATTCATGTCAGTGTGCAGCGGCCGTCTCAAGTGAAGTATTCGTTTCGTCACTGTAGGACTCAGCCTTTGAAAGGCAGCATCAAGCAAGGTACCAGGGGCTGGAAGGCAGGACAGAGAAGTGGCTTTGGAGGCTTTGACATTTGGAGCCTGACAGCCTCTTTTCCCAACTGGCTCTGTTAGGTGCTAGTTGTGTGAAAGCAGGCAAGTCATTTAACTTAAGTGTATTCTGTCGCCTGTAAAATTAGGGTTATAAAACTTACTTCTCAGAGTTATCCCAAAGATTAACTGAGATTATAATGTGTGCAAGTGCTTGGTAAAGCGATGAGAACAGTTAGTGTTAGATGGCTGGTAGCCATTGGCGAGGTTGAGAAACATAGTGAAGATGACAAGCAGTGGGCAAGACTTTGAGGACTGGAGGGAAGTAACGGCAGCAGTGATCTTCTGTGCAGCGTCAGTGACCCGCTTGTGATTGTTCTGCTTTCCCCACGTTCCATCATGGAGATGATGCATTTGAGACCTTGTGGAACCATCGGCTTTCTGTTGCTGTAGCTTTCAGGATTTTCAAAGTGAAGCTCATTTATCTGTTGGAGAGACCATATCTATGCATAGGAGGAAGACTGAGCCTGAGTCTGGGTGAAGTCCTTTTAAATCGCTGATCCGCAGGTAGTGAAAGTCTCTCCTACCTCCCTTCCTACCCTATCTACTGCCCTCATTCCTTTTTTTCCTTTGTCCCATTCGTTTATATATTCAACAATATGTTTGAGTACTAATTATGAACCAGTTGTTTGTTGAGACTTTGTACAAAAAAGCAGTAAACTGTGTGCTGTCCTTGCTCTCACAGAGCTGATATTCTTGTGGTGGTGGGAGGAGGGGCAGCAAGTAAGGACGTAGGGAACCAAATAAAGAGTATGTACGTACGAAGAGGTGGCAGTAAGCACTGGGTGAAATATGACACTGCATGATAGGATAGAGGCTGATGGGGGGTTAGGCTAGGAAAGATGTTTCTGATAAAGGATGATTTCTTGGCAGAGGGAACAGCCATTGCAAAGGCTGGACGGAGGCACAGTGAGGAAGCCCAAGATGGCGGAGTTTACTTGGAGTTGGATGTGAAGCCATCGGAGGATTTTGAGTGGATGAGGGACATAATAAAATGTAGCTTTTTAGAATGATCTTCTGGGTCCTATTTGGGACATGGCTGTAAAACACTGATTAGCAAAGAACAATCAGAAAATAAAGCATATTCTCAGAATGGAAACTTCTGCTTTTCTGTTGGCTAGTAATGTAGCTGAAAACAAGCAAGTGAAATGCTAATATTTCTATCTAGAGATGCAGATACTAGCTTTTCCCTCTTTCTTTCTCTTTCCTTCCCTTCTCTGTTCTCCTTGGCTTATGAAGTATTATTCTTCCTGCCAGGTAATTCACTTGAGTCATGAATACTCATTTATTTCAATAATCGATATGAGGAAAACAAGCCTGTGTCCTCTTCAGTGTTCCACACTTATTTTTGAGGTTGCCCATGACTCAGTTTCCCCAACAGTCTTCTCTGAGAACCTCCAAGGAAAGCTGCAAGGAGAATGTGTGTTCTTCCTGATGGTCAGTTTGTCCTGCATGTCATTCCTTTGCTTGGAAAAGAAAGAGCACTAATTTGAGAAGGAAGTTACTCTTCCCCTTCGGTAGGAATGTGGATAGAGTCGGGAACAGTCACCTCTGGTACTTTTGATTAATTTGTGGGCCATCACCCTAATAATTAGTGCTAAATTTATTGAAGACTTACTATGTGCCAAGCACATTGCTAAGTGCATTGCATGCAATGCATTGACTTCTTTAAGGCTCACTGCTATGATCATCCCATTCTTGTAGATAGTAAGACTGAGTCTTGAAGAGGTTCAGCAATTTTCTCAATGTCATATACGTAACAATTTGTATAGGCAAGACTACCCAGGTCTGTCTGATTCAAAGTCTACACACTCCACAGCCATGCAATATTGCTTTTCAGTCACTCACTCACTCACTGTCTCATGGAAATAGTTATTAAATGGGAAATTATTAACTGCACCAGGTATTTTGTTAGGGCAGGAAGTGGAATGCATTTGTAGTTGTATAAGTCCAATCTAATGTAAAATGGTATTTCTTCAAAATGTTGAGCTTATTTTATGTCCACCAAAATCTTGAACTAGGAAAATGGAGACTTTTCCTATAATGGAAAATTGTGCCCCTTTTTATAATTATTAAGGGTTGGAGTGCAACATTAAAGAGTCTGCACTCCAAAAAATATCTTAGGTCCATTTTTCTCTGAATAGAGACAGTCTCACATTCAATTATTTCATGCCAAGTGCTTTGCTTATTGACAGAATATGTTTATGAGTGACCCTCCCATCCTTCCCACCAAAAGGAACCAGTTTTCAAGAGGAATAAGAAAGATTTCAATGGCTAAAGCCAACACACACCTCTGCCTTGGTAATGATAATGCAAGTCTCCTATTTCTAGTCAGAGCTGAAAGATTGGTAGGTTCTGCTAGATGAAGCCATAAGACTGCTTTTCTTGGTGCACGGATGTGTCTGTGGTGTGTCTTTCTAGGATCTCCTTGCAACTTATCTTTTTATCATCTCATTAGCATGGGAGGCATTTGATCATGTTTTGTCCCAAATTACAGAAGGAGAAAAGGAGCCTGAGAGAGCTTGGTTTTCATGAATCACCCAAGATCTTGAAGATCCTTGACTAGAACCGGAATGCATTAGCCAGGGTTCTCCAGAGAGGCAGGAACCACTTTTATATATTTATATATGTGTGTGTGTATATATATTTTATACACACACACATATATATACACACCCATACATACGTAAAGTGGAATTGGCTCATGTGATTTCAGAGGCTGCCAAGTCCCAGGATCTGCAGTTGGCAAGCTGAAGACTCAGGAGGGCCAATGGTATAGTTTCAGTCTGAATGCTTGCAGGCTGGAGGTGCAGGAAGAGCTGATATTTCAGCTGAGTCCGAAGGCAGAGATGAAATGACGTCCCTGCTCAAGTGGTCAGGCAGGAGAACTTTCTCCTTACTCATGGAAGGGCCAGGCTTTTTGTTCTGTTCAGGCCCTCAGCGGCCTGGATGAGGGCCACCTCCATTAGCAGGGTAATCAGCTCAACACAGTCTACCAGTTTATATGTTCATCTCATGCAAAAACCCCCTCACAGACACACCCAGTGTACTATTTGACCAAGTATCTGGATACCTCATGGGCCAGTCAAGTTGACACAAAAATTAACCATCGAGCTGAATCTCTGGCTCCATGCCTGTGCCGTATGTGTTCGACTGTGCTCCCTTTTAATGCCCCCCCCAACACACACACATACAGTGCAGTAATATAGTAGCAGCAAAACAAACATAAGAGAGATAAAAACAAATAAGCAGATTTTGGGGGGAAGAATATTCTCCTAAATGAGAAAGGAACTCAGATACAGGATTGCATCTAAACATATGACTTTATTGAAATTATTTGTCATAGCTTAACATTCACCTGAATATCCTGGCCATACACAAGATACAGACACAGGCGTTTTAAAAAATTGGCAATGGAAATCACAACAGAGATTGCTTGTACATTTTAATATGTCCCGAATGTGAATCAATACTTTAGTAAGTTCCTGATTCATTGCATACCTTGCAGTGACCCAGGGGCCTTTCAGCACTCCAAGTGGCATCCAGCCCGCTTGCCTTGGCCTGGCTGAGAAAACCACAGCTCACGCCTTGCTCCACACACTGAGCAAGAAGACGAAAGGGGACTGGGTGAGAAAAAACACTCCGGGCAGCACTGACTCCATTTAGAAAGCCCCGGGACAGTTGCGGGGTAATGTGTCTTGACTTCTGACACTGTTAAATGCTGTGCTACTACTTTACTTTCCATTTCTCACCTTCCTGAAGTAGGAGGGAAATGAGGGGAAAGGGAAAATTTGGCAGAAACTGTACCTCGGAGAAAGAAAATCTTATTTGAATCAAGGTCCTACACTGAGGAGCCCTCATTACATCTGCTTTGATAACTGGTTAACTCTTTATTAACTAGCCCGCAAAAACTTGCGGAGGTCGGTTGGGAGGAGGGGCTAGGAATGCATAGTTTGCAAGACGAGTGTAAGGAGGGAAACTAAACTAAAAGAAAAGCCAGTGCCTGTATATGAAGGAGGAAGCAGGAGAGAGTCCCGTGCGCAGGACTAACAGAGTCCAGTGGTTTTAGGCAGCTGCATAGAAGAGTGCATTGAACCTGACGTCTAATCTAAGAGTTTAGGCCGTTTTCTCTTGAGGTCCGTTGAATCCTAAAGTGCTTTGGGTTTGCACTAGTCTTGGGAACCTTTCATCTTCTCTTGTTCTCCTCTTGGCTAAGAACGTGAGGACATAGAGGTATTTGAAGCTAAGTTGAAAACAAGACTTCCTGGCTATAAGAAGAAACTTTTTTTTTTTTTTTTTTAACAAGGATACGTTTATTTGACTGCAGGGAGGGGACATGAATATGGCGTCAGAGACGGGAGGTCACCCTGAGCTGGACGCCTCACTGGAAGTTGGGTGTCTTCAGTGATACCTCTGCCTGGGATTGAGAGTGTGCGTGTGTGTAGATGTGTGCTAATAATACGCTAGCAAGTACCAGCTGAGACGGATTGAATCTTTATTGGTTTAGTAATCCAGTGAGATGGGGGATCTGTTACAAAATGGGCTGAACAGTTCTGGGGGTCTTGCCATGCAGCAGAGAACTCCCAAGAGCTATAAGCCCCCACCTATAATGCTTTGTTTTGTCCACGTGCAAAAACTTTCTCTCTAATGCTACTGCCCACCTAAGTTTCTCTGATTAGGAGACTCATTTTGTGGCACTAGATTTAATTATACATGATAGGCCATTGTCGCAAAATAAACCTTGCCCACGGGAAGAGTTTTATTCTCTTCCTTTTGGGGAAACTAAGGATTTTTAAAGTACTGAGATGATACTTAAGTATAAAGGTCAAAATATGGGTTCTTCTTGATCTCCTGAAGGAGTAGGAGTTTAACCAGAATAAACTTGTATAAGTGAGTGTGTATATGTGTGTGTGTGTGTGAGAGAGAGAGAGAGAGAGAGAGAGAGCACAAGAGAGGGAGAGAGAGAGGAAGATGAACTTGGGATAAAAGTTACTAAGTGGGAAGACAGAAGCAGTTGTAGTTAGGGTTGGCGGGAGAAGGACCGATGTAGTGTCAGTTATTTAAAGTGAAGTCAATTCAGAAAACCATCTGTACAGACTTACTTGAGCAATGAAAAGAAAGAGAAGCAGCAAGCGCATGATGTGTGTGTGTGTGTGTGTGTGTGTGTGTGTGTGTGTATGTGTGTATGTGTGTGTGGGGTATGGGGAGGGTCTGGAGTGGGGAGGAATCCTCAGGATTAGGGGAAATACAGCGGTCTGTCTGGGTTACTTTTATTCCACATAACAGGGAGGAAGGCCTGGTGTCTGCGTACATGTCTGTAGGGTTGCTGAGAAAACAAGACTTAAGCCATGTTGAAAGAAAACTCAGTAATGCATTTTTCCAAGACTTGGTGTTCCCAATTTTAGAATATCTGGGACTAGGGTAAAGCGGTGTGTCTTCCTGTGTTTTTATCCCATGACTCACATCTGTGATTTGTTCCTTTAACTATTGAAAACTGGGGGTCTGGTTGGCAGACCTTTTTTTGTTGTTTGTTTATCTCTAGTGATGGGTATATTTGTTTCTTACCCTGCTCGCAGTGTTATTTTATTTACTTTTATTAATTTTTAAAAATTGAAGTATATTTGACTTAACAACATTACATTAGTTTCAGGTGTACAACGTAGTGATTCTTTATTTTTATGATTAGCAGTGTTATTTTAAATTTAGCGTTTGTCTCCTTCTGAAGGAGTAACATCTTCTAAATGGAATAACAACAACAACAACAAAAACATCAAAAGCAGTAACATCTGCTGCCATCTATGGAGCTTTAATTATGTGCCGGGCACAGCATGAGGGGGTTTGGAGTATGGTAGTCAGCAACCCAGACTCTGTCTTTAGACTGCTGGATTCAAATGGTTTACTACTTATGGAGCCATGGACATTTTGTCTAGACCTTAGTCTCTTCATCTGTAAAATAAGTTTAATATTACTTCCTAGTCTTATGCGACTGGAATGAAATGATGCAGGGAAAAGCTTGCACTGTGCCCTGCACATGGTGAGCGTATTATACATGTTAGCTGTTATTACTGCTTTTCTTTATTCTTAGTGTTTTATTTAACCCTCACAACCACGCTGAAGGATGTATATTATTATGCCCATTTTACAGATTATGAAGCAGAGACTTAGAGAAGTTGAGTAATTTATACAAGTTTATGCCGCTTGTAAATAATGGAATTGGGGTTTGAATTTGCATCCATCGTTACAGTGGCGATTTGCCCTTTGGCTAGACTACTCTATAGCCTGATCTCCTGTGATCTGACTTTTGAAGGCAGCACACATCTCTTGGCAAATCAGCGCTATGGCAAGAAGGATATTATTTACTTACTCCTATGAATTGGTTACTAAAAATCCAAGCACTTTTCCTACACTATCTCTAATTAATATACAGGAGTTCTAGGAAGTTGACACTCTTATCCCATTTGGGAATACATGAATAAATGAAACTGAGAACATTATAAAATATTCTGTTAACTGTAGGCTCCTCAGGAATGT
>NW_006780945.1:4138447-4190242 GCF_000442215.2 Lipotes vexillifer
AATGCCTGTCAAGCTCCTGCCTCAGGGCCTTTGTACTTAGTGCCAGGAATATTTTCCCTCCAGATAGTCATATGGCTTATACCCTCAACTTCCTCAAATTAGTGATGTCTTCCTTGACTGTCCTATTTAAATTATGAACACTATACCTACCCTTGTCAGTTCCTAAACCCCTTTGTTGACTTACTATATTTTTTACATCACTTAGCCTCAAATGACAGTCTATACGTTACACTTATTTGTTTACTGATGGCATATCTCTCCTCATTAAAAAGTTAGCTCCACAAGCAAGGGACTTTTGTCTCTTTTGTTCACTGCTGTAATCACTTTACATAGAAGAGGGTCATACAAATAGAGGGCACATGACATCTGTTTCTTTAATTAATGAATAAATAGATGTTACCTCACATTTTCCAGTGGTGGTAAACTCTAGGACCTGAGTTTTCTAGTTGCTGTACCAGCATATTTTCTGTTATATGTATGAACTTGAGATTTTAAGTTATTTGATACTGGAGTCTTCAGGCAGTCTACTTGTAATTATCCTTGTAATGAATTTTTTTTTTTTTTTTTTTTTTTTGCAAAAGGGTGCCATGGAAGGCCAGGGGGGCACAGCTAAGCCATCATTTGAAGCGGACCATTAAATATCTGTAATCCTCACAGAGCTGGGTGCCTCCTGTTCTGTTTCCACACTGTGCCACGTTCAGATAAACGCCAGTCCAAAACTGACATTTTTATCTTTAATGGTATCAAAAATTGCTATATTTTTTACTCCACTTAATACACACTCCAGAATTTTCTAAAATGTTCCACTCTTACCTCATATACATACTCTCTGCCCACCAAATAAATTCCCTCTCACATTGCCCCAAAATATTCTCCCTAAAGCTCTTTTTTCTTTTTTTCCCCCTGCCTCCGTCTGACCTTCCAGATGGAATCTGTTCTTTTTTGCGAGTGGTTCCTTTCTCTTCCCACTGAATTCCCCAGCAGGTCTGCGCTCCTCTCAATTATCTCCTCATCCATTCCCCGGTCCTCCACAACAAAGGGTCAAGACATCTGGGAGACCCAGTATCTGTAGGAGAGTTCAAGGGAGTAATAGTGATAATTGCTCAAATTCATTTATTTTTTCTTGTGTCATATATACTGAAGCCTATTAGATTTCCTTGAGCGCTTCCTCTCCCTTTATTTAGAAGAATGCAGTAATTTGTTAGGTCTCACCAAGACTGTGCCCACCAGCTTGGTGATAACCTGGGTAGCAACTGAAATGCTTTGTGGACATACTCCTCCGACAGACGGGGAGGGCAGGTGGGAAGAGGGTTTGGAAGTAGGAAGTTGGAGAGAAGATTATATGTTTGTCTTATAGCATTCTCCTGTCCTAGAAAACCTAAAATGGTTTATGTGAGCTCAGATTAACCTAAACATTTTAACCTGTCAATCATAACATGTTTGTTGACCTAAGATGGACAGATAGTGAGATAATTGTTAGAGGGAAAAGTTCTACTCCCATCTCTGTTATCTTGGCATTAATTTCAGGGTTTTGTTTTCCAACCTGGCTAAATAACGCTGAAAAAATAAATGCACTCTGCTCGTTTTAGCTCTTTAAAGGGCATATATATGTTTTTAATGTTCTTTAATTTGTTTATGACAGGGATTCCTGACTCCTCTGGCTTATCTCCTTAAACAGCCTCTTTCCCCATCCTATCTCACTGTTTGGTTTCTTTGTCTATTTAGCAATCATTTCTGAAGTTGTCTTTGTGTGGCTCTTGCTTTTTTTTGCAGAAAATGAGGAGACAGCAATTAGTAAGGAAAGTAAAAGGCACAACCTCTGAATATGTCTTAATTCTTGGGATGGCATGGACTGAGGCCCCCGTCTCATTAAGTTCCCTGATTTTTATCTGTCAGGCCAGGGACACCATGCTGGTGTTCCTAAGGACACCTCATACCCCTGGCAGAGAAATGGTCCAGAGTTGAAAACACCTGTGGCCAATATAATTTCAGTTTACAAATCTCCTAATTCACCATATGATAGGTTTGTTACGTATCAGCTTGGGTAGGCCGAACTATATTTCCTATAATTCCCTTTCTTTTAGGGTGGCCAGATTAAGCAGATAAAAGATCAGGGAACTCAGTTAAATTTGAATTTTACATAAACAATAGCTTTTTGTATAAGTTTGTCCCATGCGATATTTGAGACATACTAAAATTTTTTTTATTGTTTCTCTGAAATTTGAACTTAACTGCGTGTCCTGTATTTATCTGGTAACCGTACTTCCTTGTATATCTCTGGTTAGGTCAGACCACAAGGGAGATTCTGGGAAGATTTGGAGGGTGGAAAGGAAGCAGCAGCCATTTTGTATTCACATATGTTTTTGCTGATCTGCTGACTTGTCTCATTGGTGTGAAGCAGCAGGGGCACCTGAAACTTCTCTACCTTTTCTTGGCTCCTCCTTCAGCTTCCCTAGCTCCCAGACAGGGTTATGTGTTTAGCTCTCCAGTCAAGGGCCCTGACTTCTACAGGGTAACCTCAGCACCAAGGTCAGAGACAACAAGAACTGACATGGGTTGCAGTCCATCCCGGTGAGGTTCCTGGTCATGCTTGTGAATTCGCACCTGACCTTGACCTCCCCCAATTTATACCCATTGTCCTGTCCCAACTGCCTGCCCAACTTCAAGCTCCAGCACCAGACCCAGAGATAGCGGATTTATAGAGACTGCTTAGCCAGCTCTGACAATTGGGTAAAGCCAGTCCCTTGCAGCAAATCAACCGTTCTCATCGGAACTTCAGAAAGAAGTCCAGGTCAAGGATTTCGCTAAGTGTCTTTGGCCATTGCATACTTCTGTTCCACGTAATCAGCCTCAGTGTCCAGAAATGATTCTTTTTCATTAGCAATCATCATACTAAAATGCCAAGACGAGTACTGTTACCTTGAGGTGTCATGTATCTCTGAGGGTATGAGGATTTTTGTTAGGGCAAAGGGGAGTAACAGCAGACTGACCAGGTCAGAGTTCTACCTTTTATTGCAGAATCATGTGCATTATTAAGCCAACTTTGTCAAGTCTGTCTTTCCTTGTAATTTTCTTCAGACAGATTATTACGTCCTGCTCTTATTTGCATGTTTGTCACAAAGGAACCGTAAAGGTAAAATAAGAAACTGGGAAACAAATACACAGGGTTCCATTTACCTTGCTCACTCATAGAGGTTGATGGCCATTCCTCAAGGCAGTTTCACACAGCAACCTGTGGTCCCTGTATCATTTCAGATCATGTCACCAATGTGAGGTACGGAATCCTGGGTGTTTTGTATATATGCCTTATGACATTGATGTATTCAGGTACACAGTATGTGAATGGTGTTGGGGGAAATGAATACTTTAACACTAGAGGCATAGATCCAACATATTAAAAGGAGACTCAGCTGTTAAACATGTGAAAAAACAAAACGAAACGTGTATACTCTGTGGTTATTTATCTCTCTACAAAACAACCGCTGAAATGCTGCTTCTGATTCAGAGGTCTCTGACCCTCTCCTTCCACTTTAAGGTGATGGGATGCGTCAGCCATTGAACCTTTACTCTGCTCCAGTTGCTGCCTTGCATTTGCACGCAGTCCTCTTTCAGTTGTCTACAAAAGTCTGGGCGACGTCCACATAAAAGTTCCAGAAAAAGAAAAGATATACAAAGGGAGGAAAATAAAACCCACAAAGCCACCTTGAATTCCAAAGAAATCAGAAAGTACCCCTTTCCCATATGATTAGCTATTAACACCGGGTGCTGTAATTACCCTGTAGACCTGTACATCATTTGCTGGACCACAATACTTTTCTTTCTTACAGAACCCTCTTTCTCAAAGACACATTTTTCTGTTGATGACGGCATGAGTTATTCATCCAGAGACTTTCCAGAAAAACGCTTTATTTCCAAGAGTTAGGGAAAAGCCTAGGTGATTCCACCGTAATGTACTTTTCTGTTTTTGTTTTGGTCTTTCTCCCTCCCCTCATAAACATGATGTGAACTTACATTTAACTTGACTGAAATTGGGAAATCATGCAGACTTAATGGGGGCAGACAGTGGCTCTTGTGTGGAAAGAAAGATGACCCAAGAAGTGAGTTTGCAAATTTTCAGCTTTCCGTGTTCAGGCATCCAGTTGTCCATTTGGCCTCACTTTTCCCATTCTTTCTGCTTCTGTTCTTAGAACCTGAACCTTGGGTTTGGAGAGAATCCTTACTTTAAATTCCCCAGAGTCAAGTAGCACAAATACACCTTCTTGGCAAGGTTGGATTTCTCGACCTTGATTATATCACTATTTACATGTTTTAATTAATAAGAGGTTTTTAAAAAGCCAGTGTAGGCAATTAAAAGCATTGTATTCCCTTTAATTTGCTTATGCAAGAAGGAAGCATTAAGGTACTTCTGAAAGGTGAATTCTGTTGTTTTAATAAGAACATTGTATGATCTGTCAGAGTTGCATTTTCCCCATCAGGTTGGCTGTCAAAGGATCGAAAGGAAGAAACAAAACAAAATCACACCTGAAACTGATAGCAGTGGATTATGAATAATGAAAATGTAATAAACTAAATAGAAACCACCTTTGAGGTCTGGCAAAGAGGCGATTGCAAGTTTCAACTGAATTGGTTTTACAGGGTTTTGCGCTTATGCATCTCTGTAGTTTCACTTTGACATGGCGTAGTGTCTGTGGTCAGAGCCTTCATGCAATAAGGAATTGAGAGAATGAAGGTGAGGAAGTCTCGATAAACTAGAACTTGACCTCAGTCTTTGTGGAAAGGAAGCAAGTGGGAGTAAAGGTGGAGAGGGAACTGGAGAGAAAAGCCGGACTCCCCCTCAGCCCTCGACTTTGTGTCTCTTTGCGGCCAGCAGGCAGGTGGTGGGGTGGGGGGTGGGGGGCGGCATCCTCACTAGCCTCAGGCTTGCTTAGTCTTCCTCTCCCTGCCGGCATGAGTTAGGGCGAGTGTCTGTGTGGAGGTGCCTGGCCCCATCACTGCCCACGATATCATTGAAAAAGGCTATCTGCAAGTTTAGATTTGAATCTGACTTGCTTTATTTGGATCATCAAAGTCAGTCTGGGTTAACTCTGACTGCAGGAGGAGTGCTCTGGCCCTAAGAACTCATCACACAAAGAGCGATGCCTGATACGATGCCCAGTTGAGCCTCTTGGCCTCTTTCTTCCGGTGAAAATTGATTGTGTGATCTTTTCAGTGAAATAATATAATGTATTCAGGGTTTACATACCTGTTGCCACAATCAACAGATGATACTTTTTAAGTGACATATTTGTTTTTTAAGTAAATATGTCAATATAATTTCAACCTATTGTCCAAGAAATGGTTACTTCTCCTTGCCAAGGGTTAAGGGTTAAATGGAAGCTCTGGAGTTCTTATAGTGTTTTAGCATATGGCGTTTTGGCAAGGGTCATAGGTAGGCTGGAATCCATCCTAAACCACAGCCACCATTCCCCGTGCATTTTCTAATACAGGTATTTATACACGTGAAGGGCACTAGTAATGGGAAGAGTCTACTTCACTGCTGGCCCAGCTCACATCGGAGCAGCTCACAATACTCTGCTAAGCTGGGTTGTAGAATGTGATCAAGGGATATCTTCCATCTTCCTAAGCTCAAACTCAGCTGTTCACTGCAGGTTACGTGATGAGACAGAAGGTAGGCTGGACGAGCCAGTCTCAAGTGGAGAGAGGAGAGGTACAGGCAGTACTTCTAGGTCATCTGTGCACAAGAAAGAGGAGAGCCCCCGTGCCCCAAGAGAGAATTACATCAGCTTGTTTGACCATTTATACGGTAGTGACTAGATAGCTAGACGTTTGGGCTCAGTTAATCCCGTGGAATCTAAGTCATAGTAAATTCTCTTCTCAGAGGGGATAGGGAGAGAGTAAAATCTTGAGCGTCTCATTCTCTGGAAGTCTATATGACATGGTTCCTCAGAAAATGTGCTGGATGTGACCATTGACTAATTTTCTTGTCTATTTAGCATATATACACACACACACACATATATATATATATATATATATATATATATATATATATATATATATTTATATACAATTTGATTAGCCCTGTGAAAAATATTTGAAAATAGAAAGAATGATACTTACCCACAGAGTGTTGATAGTTTATCATAAGAGACAAAACATAAAAGATAAAAAATAAAAAGTTAAATGAAATTTCTTAAAT
Organism: Lipotes vexillifer; assembly: GCF_000442215.2. NCBI lineage: Eukaryota > Metazoa > Chordata > Mammalia > Artiodactyla > Lipotidae > Lipotes > Lipotes vexillifer. Next base: position 4,144,647 of record NW_006780945.1, read on the forward strand.
TTCTCACAAGCTGTACTTTGATTCTGGGAAGTCTCTGAATTTTTCTCATTCTTTCTAACTCCCTAGTAGCCACTCTTTATCCTTTAAGATTTTCCATATTATAATTTAGCCTAGAGGTTCCCAATAGAGGACAGTTTGTCCCCTTGGAGACATTTGAGGATGTCAGTGAGATTTTTTGGTTGTCACAACTGTGTGTATGTGTTAAGGGGGTATTGCTACTGGCATCTCGTGGGTCCAGGGCAGGGATGCTGCTCCACATTTTACAATGTACAAGACAGTCTCCATAACAAAGAATTATTTGGCTTAAAATGTCAATAGTACTGAGGTTAAAACCCCTGATTTTTAGCCTGTGAAATAATCTCTCCACTATGGCCTTGATTTTTAGCCTGTGAAGTAATCTCTCCACTATGGCCTCTTTGGATCAATATCTCTCATAGATAAATCTCTGGTCATTCTTTTTATTCATAACTCCATATATTTGCTTGGACATAATATAAATAAATATCCATTGATACATACATATACATGGATATGTAAATATATGTGAGTATATGTAAGAGAGTATATTTGACTTTAATTTATCAGGTCAGTACTGTGAGATGGATGTATTTTTCTTTCTAAAAGGGTACACCAACTTTATACTTGGGGAAGGGGAAGTAGAGATGAATCAGTTATTTCAGAAATGCACTTGAGCATTAACTGGACAATGACAGCCTCCCTTCTCTCATCATACGGCACATCTTCCCTGGATAGTCTTCTAGTCATTACGAAACCCTAGTTTTTATTGCTGTTTTAATTAGTACTCCTGGATATCCTGTCCATACATGTGAAAAACAACATTATTCCTTCTCTGACAGGGTAAGCTTAACGTTTATCCTGTCACCCTCACCCTCCAGTGAAAGGTTAAGAGACAGACTTGCCAATAGCCATAAAGTAAGTCCTGACAGGCTGAGATTTCCATTTACACTTTCAAGAATTAAATCAGCTGTTCGTACTAGGAACTAGAAATATGCACGGAAAATCCAATTTTACTTTGATATTATTTGCCTAACTTCCTTTCATGTTCTTAAGCTTTATTTTCAGAAATGTACTTTTAAAAAATTAATTAATTAATTTATTTATTTTGGCTGCATTGGGTCTTTGTTGCTGTGCATGGGCTTTCTCTAGTTGTGGCGAGCGGGGACTACTCTTCGCCACGGTGCACGGGCTTCTCATTGCGGTGGCTTCTATTGTTGCAGAGCACGGGCAATAGGTGTGTGGGCTTCAGTAGTTGTGGCACGTGGGCTCAGTAGTTGTGGCACGTGGGCTCAGTAGTTGTGGCACGTGGGCTCAGTAGTTGTGGCACAGGGGCTTAGTTGCTCTACGGCATGTGGGATCTTCCCCGAAAATGGCTCAAACCCGTGTCCCCTGAATTGGCAGGCGGATTCTTAACCACTGTGCCACCAGGGAAGTCCCTCAAAAATGTATTTTAAAATTATTTTATTGTTTTAAAAATGTGACATGTTCATTACACAAATGCCAAACAAAAAGAGAAGTCAAAACAAACAAAAACTGATTTTCCCCAAATTAACCATTTCACATGTGTTCCTGACTGTTCTCTTGACTTACATACAAAGAGATGGACAGATAATGTATAGATACAAGGAGAGAAGGAATGTTACTATATAGGAGACATCTTCGTGGATTACCTTTAATTTTCCTTGACTTTAATAGAAGAAAAACTGAAATAAAGCTGATGAATTTCTAAGCTACAGGTAAATATTTCATAAACACTGATGAGATGAGTTCTTAGAATATTTCTCTAAGACAGAAATTTTCAACTTTGTACACTGGGATAAGTTGAGAAGCCTTTAAAAATCTAAATACGTGTACCCCCCAAAAATCTAAAGACTTTTTTTTTAAGAGCAATTAACTCAGAATCTCAGGGGGTGAGATGCAAGCATTTAGTGTTTCTTAAAGCTCTCAGGTGATTCCAGTGGGCAGCCAAGGCTGTGAACCGTTGCTCAAAGATTAAGAAAAAAAAGAAAATATTTCAGACTTAAAATCCGTACATCTTTAAAAATTTTTTGAACTTAATCAGTTGAGGTAGTGCTAGGTAATACAAGGAGTTTAACGCTCTTACACTTTCTCCCACTGTTCCTGCTTCCTCCCCATTTTTGTGGTCTATAGCATTTTTGTCAGGGTTTATTGCATTTATTCTGTATGCCACCAAAATTCTCTCAGTCAGAGGAGTAGCCAGAGAGGTTTCCAGGATGGGGAAGGATATTCCAGAACAAGAAAACAGCTACCTAGGCATAAAAGAGGGTATCATGGAAGAGTGAGGTCAGGCAGTGGGTTGTACATGCAGGGAGAAGTCTCAGACCAAAGAGACTCTGTGGGGCTTCTTTCTCCATTACTGATGAGTTAATTATGTTTACTTTGTGAAATAAGAAAACGGATCATTAACTACATCTTAGACATCTCTCAAATTAATTATTTTAACTTTGGGAGATAGGAAAATTAATCAGTGACTTCACCGTAGATATCTTTATTTGACAACTTTTAAGTGATCATCACCTATGCTCTTTTTCTGGACAGGTTATTTTTACCTATTTTAGGCCTCTGACCCCTTTAACTCTCGATGCACACTATAGGAATTCTCCTGATTGACAGGTGGGGTCGAGGAGCAGTTGTTCACAGAGTCCTGAGCCACTGAGTCAAGTTTAAACGGTTCACAGACCTCAGGTTAAGAATTCCAGTTTTAAACATTTAGCTTTGCCTGTTCTCTTCTTTGTTTATTCACTAACCAAATTGCATTAAGGTCAGTGGGACCTTCCCAGCGTAGGAATAGGTTTCTGATTGAGGGGAAAATGTAGGAATATATTACTATGTGTGCTATTTGCAAGTGTATCTTTTTCTTTTCTTTTTTTTGAGCAATGCTAACTTGTTCTCATCACAAAATATTAAAACACTCACGAAATGTGGCTGGAGGACTTTCCTGGTGGCACAGTGGTTAAGAATCCGCCTGCTAATGCAGGGGACACGGGTTCGAGCCCTGGTCCGGGAAGATCCCGCATGCCGCGGAGCAACTAAGCCGGTGCGTCACAACTACTGAGCCTGCGCTCTAAGGCCTACAAGCCACAACTACTGAGCCTGCATGCCTAGAACCCGTGCTCCATAACAAGAGAAGCCACAGCAACGAGAAGCCCACGCACTGCAATGAAGAGTAGGCCCCGCTCGCCGCAACTAGAGAAAGCCTGCGCACAGACAAAAAAACAAAAACAAAAGCAAAACGTGGCTGGGTGGCTCTGGCAGTTAGAGCTGCAACAAGACAAGTGGAAAGGCCTTCTCTAGAAATAGCAACTAAAATACAGCTTAGGATCCCAGGTAGTTATGTCTAGAAAAGCAAAGATGGGCCACTTGTGGGGATCCAGTTAGTCCAGGGAATTTTCAAAGCTGTGCAGGTCTTTCCTGGACATTAGAAGTTACTCACTTCATCTTCCTGAGTCACCTATGACACAGGTAGGTTGTGATTTTTGGAGAGTTGGGGCACAGATCTCTGGAGTGTGTCAGGTGCTCAAAAGCTTCCAAAATTAAGGCTCCTAATACTTCTCTTCCTTTCTTTCATTACTGTCCCTTTCACTCCCACCTTGAACCCCTGGGCTAGACTAGGAATTGCTGCATTCAGGCTCCATGGCAACTTCCAGACAACTGTCCTACCTTTCTTTTTTTGAAGATTCTGCCACTATTGACACAGCATTCTTCCAACCTTGAGGATGTTATCATACCTTCCTTTGTAACTTCGGAACAGGTCAGTCTTTCTCTTAATCATAACCAGTAAAATCATCCTTGGTGCCTTTATAGCATTCTGGGCTCACTGTTAACTTTATTTCTTCAGGCCCAATGCTCTCTCCATGAACCATTCCCAAATGCGGCTGCATCTTAGATCCCATCATTGTCAGAACTGCCCCACTTAAAATATCTCAGAATATGAAAATCCCTCTCAGAGCATGACCTCCTTTCCATTTGTATTTTCCACCCCATCACTCATGCTAGGCCATCTATTTATTCTTCGAATAATGAAATCTCAGTGGCTTAACACAGCAGAAGCTCATTTCTCATTCGCACAAACCTAATGTGGGTCAGCAGGGCCTTCATCTGGGATCCAGGCTCCGTTCACCTTGTGACGTTGTCTTCTCACTCAATACATGGCTTCTAAGGTCACCTCAGTAGTGGTAGAATGGGATGGAGGAGACACAGCAACTTTTTTGCTGCCTCACCCTGTAAGAGATGCACCTCATCTCAGCTCAAAGCCCATTGAGTTGAGCTGATCACCTGGCCTCCAGAAAGGTGTGGTGGAGGCTGAGAGATGCACTGAGCCCGGGGGGTATTTGGTGGGCACTGGCTGTCTCTGCTGCTCCCATTATGCTTTCCAGTCTCTTGAGGTTTGCCCTGAATGTCTCCTTCATTTTAGCTCCACATACCTCCTTTATCAGTTGGACTCCTGAGGCCCATTGTGTCATGAAAAAGCTAACTCTTCAGAATCCATCAGAACTTTCTTCACAGATTTCCCTGTTTTGCCTTATCAATCCCATGTCCCACATCTCCAAGCAGCCTCCAGAGTGCACTGTCTCCTCTTCCTTCTGTGATCTTCCAAGTGGGGGCAATGTAATGAAATCGTGTTGATTTGATCCAAGGGAGATTAATTCCACGCACTTTCAGGTAGTTCGCAGTTGTTCATTATTCATCTCTAGTTGACTCTGCTTATTCTGTGACCGTGTAGACCTTCTTCACATCTTTAAACTGCTCTCTAATCCATGTCTCTTTAGTTTTAGCCTATGGATTAGTATTCAGTGTTAACGAAAGGCCAAAGGTCTGTGGCCAGTTTGATGTGCTCTTCCTCAACCCTTGTATTCTCAACATTTTCTGTATCTCTGTCCATCTTCTTCTGCCCCTGTCATATAAGAAATATTCCTCTTTCCTTTTGCTAAAACTGTTCCTTCATTTGTCCTTTTTATCAACTTCCATACCTTTACTAATCCTATGATGTCTTGTTCTCTTCATATTCAGACTGTCTTAATAGTTTAAGCTTTTGCTTTCCATGGACTTCTCTAGCTGCACACATGCTGAATGTTTGCTTAGTCTTGATTTTTTTCTTTACTTTTTACTACTTCAGTATCCCTTTTAGCTGGTGCCCTGTTTGTCACCTCTTTACCAGTGTCAGACTTTATAATAGAGAAGTCTGTACCTGGTACTCTTGCAAAAGAGCTTTATCTCTAGTTGCCAACACCTCCCCTATGTGAAAACTACACATTCAGATGGTTATTAGTGGCCTCCTAATCACCAAATCCAACAGTGTTTCACCATTCTTGATATAATTCAAGCTTTAGCAAAGTTTAATACTTTTTAAAAAATTATTTATTTATTTATTTATTTATTTATTATTTTTGGCTGTGTTGGGTCTTTGTTTCTGTGCGAGGGCTTTCTCTAGTTGCGGCGAGTGGGGGCCGCTCTTCGTCGCGGTGTGCGGGTCTCTCACTGTTGCAGCCTCCCTTGTTGCGGAGCACGGGCTCCAGACACGCAGGCTCAGTAGTTGTGGCTCACAGGCCTAGTTGCTCTGCGGCATGTGGGATCTTCCCAGACCAGGGCTCGAACCCGTGTCCCCTGCATTGGCAGGCAGATTCTCAACCACTGCGGCACCAGGGAAGCCCAATACTTTTGATTCTTATTCCCTCTTTGCCTAGCTTTTGTCACACTGTGTATGCATATCTCCCCTTCTGCTTTAGTGATGAATTCTGTTTGTAGTTTTTTTTGGATTATCTAATTGCTTCCCTCCTTTCTCCTACTAAAATAATGCTAGTGACTCTGAACTCTGTTTCTCTCAGATAGATTGAAATTTTACAGTCATTATCCATACTGGGCTGTATTTCAAACTGTATGTTTTGTAGAGGATAATCCGTAAGGTATCCAGTGCTTCATGGCCTGAAGCTAAATAGAAATTCCTGCCTTTTCTGTTTTTTATTTCCCTGAAACATGTGGTCTTCAGCTAATTCGTAACAGTCTGAGGAAAATCCCACCATTGCATCCTGGATCTTGTGACCTGTGACCCACAAGGGAAACTTTGGAACCGTGATGTTTTGATGTATGAAAACCAAATCCAAATAAAATAAAACTGAAGTGAAGAATTATTATCTGGAGGTTAGCCATCAGCTAGTCTGCTTATCAGCTCAAAATTGTTGGAGAAAGATTTGTCATGGACCCAATGTCAAGTCTGTAGAGTTGAAAGGAAATAGAGAATTGGGTATTGTGCTGAAAACGGTAACTAATGAGTATTGATCCAAGAAGAACAAGTGGAAGTGTTGGTACTTTGTGACACTTGAGAGCTCCTAATAAGAATGGTTTGGCAACATCTTCTTGAGGATTTTTATTTCTTTCCAGGCACCTTATCTGAGGTTTTGGTTGCTATTAGGACAGAATCTTTTGTGAAATTATATTTTTCTTCATAATTCAAAATTTTGTCAGAATTTATCCATCTGTGGGTTTATTTCCATTAATAGCATTGAAAATAAGTTGAATCCGTTTAATCTCCATTTTAGGGTGTTTAGTTTTGAGTTCCAGTAAGTTTTTCTTAATTATGAATTTGATTACTGTTTCTTTTGCTAATGTTGAAATTGTGCATTTTTTCCATTCTTGGAAATAACTGTAATTCTTAGCTTCTATATTTGTCACCTGTCCTTTCACTAGATTTGGTCCTTTGTCCTTTCCCTCTTTATTGTGGAAGAGGTTACCAAGCTTGTTTTGAAATAACTGATTGGAAATCTTTGCTTTTAAATCTTCTGTCATGAAGATTTTTGTTTTGCCATTGTGATTTTAGTTGCTGTGCTTTCCTTCCTTGTCTGTCTTGTTTTCTCTGCATGTGTTTTTTTTGTTTTATTTTGTTTCAGCTTACTGCCTTTATAGCTAATTTTTTTGGTCTTTCTGATTCATCCTATCCTTTAATATTATTCTGTCTGCTACTTATGGATTTTAAACTTTGCTTTATAGAAGACAATTCTTTTATACTATTGAGTATTAATTTCTGGACCATATCTTTTTCAGAAGTATGTATCTTCTGAGTTTTCATGAGCTTTTCTTTTATCTTATTCTAAGGTCCCCCTGTCCTTAGGTCCCGGTTAGTTGTTTTCCTTTTTATTCTCTCCCATCCTTAAACGAAGAGAATCTGTTCTCATTTAGAGTTTGTAAACACACGAGGTGTGTGCAGTGCTCTAGAGTCTATTCTCTCTGATATTAAAAAGAGAACTTCCAGCCTAGGACCCTGCCCTAAGTGAGCTTTCATCTAGAAGCTCTGCTATGCAGAGGTAAGAGATTCTTCTCTGCCTGAGTCTCTAGAACACACATAAATTTAATGTCTTTGAAATAGGCACCTTTTCCATCAATACCTGTGGTGCCCTAACTGTGAACATATTTTGTAGGATGCAGCGAAGAAGTCAGTCACTGCTCCGTGTACTCCTCGCCCCATTCTGGCCTCATTTCCTTGGAAATACAGTCCCCAATGGATGCAATAATGGAAGAGTTTGTGGTAAAGAGGAAAAGGGGACACAAACAGATTTCTTAATATTTCAAAAAGTAGTATTACACAGTGAAATTATGACTTCCTAATTTTGAAATTGGTAGCTATTTTTCCTCTCTGAGAGAGTAGCCAAAATGGCAGGAATACAAAGTATATCCATCCATTCCTTCTTTTATTCAGGCAAGGAATCTTTTATCACGTGTAAAGAGCCAATTTCCCCCCTATTTTGTCTCCGTTCACCTTGTGTTTGATAACATTTCCTTGCAAATTCAGAAATTTTTTGTCCAGCAATTTGGGATTTCTATATTAATTGTGAGCTCACTACCTTTTAGGTGGGAGGGGATAGAGAGTCTTTTTAAATATTTTTACAAGAAAGTTGGTAGAGGCAGTATCAAGATGTATACATGTCGTTTAGAAACTAAACTCCAATATGTTTTCAATCACATTAGACACTTCTCTAAAATAGATTATGGTTTCCACTATGAGAGCTGCTCATTGGAATCATCAAAATTTTGGTTGCTCCAGAGATGATCACATCCACCTTCCACGTCCCTGGAACAACTTGCCCTAAGTTGCCTTATGGATATATCTCTATAAAATCGAGGACACCAAAATGATTGACTCCCTCCTGGGCAGCTGCTCCATCTCCCACATCCCATTTCTTCCCAGGGCTTGGTTCTAGGTCTGCAACCCGTGGTTAGATGGAGACGAGGCCCATGCTCTCTGGGGTAGCACATGTAGATCCAAGTGCAGGGAGGCCTGGCCCCCGCAAGCCTGGAGGCACTTGAGGGCTCCAACCTTCCCACTCTACCCATAGGAGACCATTAACTCTGCTAATCCCCTTGTCTTTCAATGGCCTGGGTCCTGAGCAACCTGTAATAAGACCTGGGCTTTTGTACAGGGCGCTCCTGAGAAAGGCCCCAGTGCTTTTAGGAATAATAGGGGATTTACCCACAGGCTCACAGGCCTCATCAACCCAGCCTAACCAAGGTCTGAGAATCAGGCCTTGGAATAATATCCAAATACAAAGATTTCATTTATACTAACAGAGTTTCTAGTACTTTAATAAATATGACTTTTCATTTTCCTCCACACTTTAAAGAAGGCTTAATCTCTAAAATTTACAGGCAGCTCATGCAGCTCAATAACAAAAAAATAAACACCCCAATCCAAAAATGGGCAGAAGACCTAAATAGACATTTCTCCAAAGAAGATATACAGACTGCCAACAAACACATGAAAGAATGCTCAACATCATTAATCATTAGAGAAATACAAATCAAAACTACAATGAGATATCATCTCACACCAGTCAGAATGGCCATCATCAAAAAATCTAGAAACAATAAATGCTGGAGAGGGTGTGGAGAAAAGGGAACCCTCTTGCACTGCTGGTGGGAATGTGAATTGGTTCAGCCACTATGGAGAACAGTATGGAGGTTCCTTAAAAAACTACAAATAGAACTACCATATGACCCAGCAATCTCACTACTAGGTATATACCCTGAGGAAACCAGAATTCAGCAAGAGTCATGTACCAAAATGTTCATTGCAGCTCTATTTACAATAGCCCGGAGATGGAAACAACCTAAGTGCCCATCGTCAGATGAATGGATAAAGAAGATGTGGCACATATATACAATGGAATATTACTCAGCCATAAAAAGGAACGAAATTGAGCTATTTGTAATGAGGTGGATAGACCTAGAGTCTGTCGTACAGAGGGAAGTAAGTCAGAGAGAGAAGGACAAACACCGTGTGCTGACACATATATATGGAATCTAAGAAAAAAAAAATGTTATGAAGTACCTAGGGGTAAGACAGGAATAAAGACACAGACCTACTGGAGAACGGACTTGAGGATATGGGGAGGGGGAAGGGTGAGCTGTGATAGGGCGAGAGAGAGACATGGACATATATATACTAACAAACGTAAGGTAGATAGCCAGTGGGAAGCAGCCGCATGGCACAGGGAAACCGGCTTGGTTCTTTGTGGCTGTCTGGAGGGGTGGGATAGGGAGGGTGGGAGGGAGGGAGACAAAGAGGGAAGAGATATGGGAACATATGTATATGTATAACTGATTCACTCTGTTATAAAGCAGAAGCTAACACACCATTGTAAAGCAATTATACCCCAATAAAGATGTTAAAAAAAAAAAAGGCTTGCAAGGATCTATGAAAAGATAGGCTATATTAATAACTGAAAGAGATAATTTTATATCCTTATATATATATTATATATCTAGGTAGAGCTTGTGTATGTATGTTTTACGTTTTCTAACTGAAGATCCTGTATAATCCATTTAAACCAACCGTGTTTTCCCATTTTCTCAGAGGGAGAAATGATTTTGGCTGACCGAAATGATTTTGGCTGACCCAATAGCATAAAACTTTGCTTGTGTGTATGTGAACTTTGTGGATAGGAAGAGATTTTTTTTTTTTTTTTTCCGGTACGCAAGCCTCTCACTGCTGTGGCCTCTCCCGTTGCGGAGCACAGGCTCCGGACGCGCAGGCTCAGCAGCCATGGCTCGCGGGCCTACCCGCTCCACAGCACGTGGGATCTTCCCGGACCGGGGCACAAACCTGTGTCCCCTGCATCGGCAGGCGGACTCTCAACCACTGTGCCACCAGGGAAGCCCAGGAAGAGATTTTGATAGTGGTGATATTGGTAGTGGTTGGTGACAGCTTTTCTGCAGGCAAGTCAAAGTGGGATATTAATTTCCAAGACCAGATATAGAGCACTAAGTATCAACATTTTTAGGAGGAATTTGAGGAATCACCCACATTCTTCAGGTAAGGTGGAGGTAAGATGAGGGATGGCCTGCAGAGATCTGTCACTGGGGCAGGAAGAATCAGCACCTTGTAAATCACCAGTGAGGCAGCTCATTTGCAGACAAGAGCAGCTCATGTGTAACCCAATGGAATTGGTTTTATCATGCTCAGGGATCTGCTTCTTGGAAAAGGAGGGTGCTTCTCAGAATCCTTACCAGGACTGGCAGGGGCTTCTTCTATATATTGCAGCTGAGCCTGCTGGCAAGAGTGGTTTTCAGCTCAGTCTTCTGTGACATGAGCAAGTGGGGCTGGATGCTGAATGACCTTGAGTCATTCTGGCTGTATAGTGGCTATAAATCTTCCCTTTTTTTAGTACTTTTTTTTTGTTTGTTTGTTTTTAATTTTTTAAATTAATTTATTTATTTATGGCTGTGTTGGGTCTTGGTTTCTGTGCGAGGGCTTTCTCTAGTTGCGGCAAGTGGGGGCCACTCTTCATCGTGGTGCACGGGCCTCTCACGATTGCGGCCTCTCTAGTTGCGGAGCACAGGCTCCAGACGCGCAGGCTCAGTAATTGTGGCTCACAGGCCTAGTTGCTCCGCGGCATGTGGGATCTTCCCAAACCAGGGCTTGAACCCGTGTCCCCTGCATTGGCAGGCAGATTCTCACCCACTGCGCCACCAGGGAAGCCCCCCTTTTTGTTTTTAGTAGCCAGCTCCTTACTTTATCTTTCTCTGTCCTTCACTGCCTGTGATTTTGAGGGCATCTCCCAATGTCCTCTTGTGTTCTGAATTGATATGATGCATATTGGTAAGGAGAACATAATGGAGAGATATAACAGTGCACCTGGACATCAGAATTTGCTTTTCATGTTCCTGGGCCTTTGAAAGTTCTAGTTAGTAAAGGTCTCAAGAAATCTTATAGAAGATGGCCCAAATATAAAACCACACACACACACACACACACACACACACACACACACACACGAACAAAACAAAAACAAGACAAAAACAAAAAAGCCCCCAACTTTTCTACCATTTTTTCCCCACCATTTGTATCCACTGGAAAACACTTTTTCTTAAACTTCAAGTCACCCCAGTAGTTGTACTAGTTAAATATTAAGCATGTTTTATTCGTGCTTTTAAAATATTATCTTTGATTGTATATTTAATAGACAAATGCACATATGTGGATAGATATATGTGTATGTATATGTGTGTACACACACACACACACACACACACACACACACACACACACACACGGATTAACTGTATTCTTTTTTTTTTGCGGTATGCGAGCCTCTCACTGCTGTGGCCTCTCCCATTGTGGAGCACAGGCTCCGGACGCGCAGGCTTAGTGGCCATGGCTCACGGGCCTAGCCGCTCCGCGGCATGTGGGATCTTCCCGGACCGGGGCACGAACCCGTGTCCCCTGCATTGGCAGGCGGACTCTCAACCACTGTGCCACGAGGGAAGCCCTGGATTAACTGTATTCTTGATAGCTCTCTGTCTTGTATCACCATTTAAGTTTTAAGTTCCAGGTCTGAATCTTACTCTAATTAACCCCCCTTTTAGCCCTTTCATAGTGATTAATATAAACAATACACCAGCTATATAAGAAACTTAGAGAATGTAGCAAATATTGTTGGTTAACTATGTTGGTTAACAATGATTTCCACCTCTTCCCTACTCCTTTCAAGCAAAATTAGTTACATTTTTGTTTTGTGTGGACTGTTTAGGAAAGGGCATGTGGTACCATTGTGGCCAATGAGAAGTGAGAGGAGGTATGCCTAAGGAGCTTGTAGGAAGAGTTTTGTGGCTAATTAAGAGAAGACATAAGCAAGAGAAGCCTCGCCTTCCACTGTTGGTCATTGCTGTGTCTGCTTGTGATGGTTGGAACCTCAGCAGCCATCTTGTAACACTGAGGGGTACAAGCTGAGAACAGAGCCAAGCCAGCATGAGAAGGATGGTAGAGCAGCAAGATGGAAGGTGACATATCTTTGATAGCGTCTTTGAATCCCTTAATGGTCCAGTCCTAGATCTGCCCTGAGAACTTCTTGACATGTAAAATAATGAAGTTTTTTGGCTTAAGTTTAGAGTTTTATTTTATGGAAATTGAAAGCATCCTAACTGATTGGACGAATGAAATTTACTTAAGCCGTGTGTGTGTGTGTGTGTGTGTGTGTGTGTGTGTGTGTGTGTGTGTTTGTAGATAATAAAAGAAGAATCTTGTGGTTACTTTGTTCACAAAAAGTAGGTCATCCAGCAATTAAAAAATGAAGTTCTATGTAATAATTATAACCCCTTCTCCCCAAATAGTTTATGTTGCTGGTGGCAAACAGGTTAAGGAAAATAATGATGTTCTTTATGTAGAATACAGCTGGGATTTTAAAGCAACAGAAAACTAGGAACAAGACTAGAAAGAGATGCATCTCTTCTCTTTTTTAACCTGCATACGGAAAACTACATTGCTGCTGCTGTCCAAGAAAGCCCGAGTTAGACCAAACACTTCCATTTTCATGGTGCATATTAAAAAGTAGGAGTATGTTTAGCTGTGGTAATCCTTGTTATCTATGCATCTCTTTCTTCTTGGGATTTTTGCAGAGTAATGATCTAGCTCCTTAAGACATAATACTATGTGAATGAATTTGTTACACACTGTAACTTTGAGTTCACTGGGGTGAATCACAGAGGTCCTAATGGAACTCAAGAATTTGTGTATAGTTTCTACATTCAGAGTAGAAACAGTGAGAAGTCACCCACCAGCGTTGACACACCCACTCTCTAGAGTCCTTCTCAGACCCCAAGTCATCTGTGGAAGAAAAAAAGGTTGCTACTCAGTGATGCTGAAAACTGAGAATGATTTTAGTATTTTAAAGGAGACCTAAACCCAATTTGAATTTACTTTCATTACTTTTACTCTACTACTGAAATGTAGTTATACATATATAGTTTACCTGGGAGGCCTGGCAACGGTGAAAGGTAAAAGACATTTGTAACCACATGAATCGTTAAATTATTTCTCAATTAAGTGTCACAAACTCCACTGTTTTACCATAGCACTGTTCAAAGGGCAGTAATTAAGTTGTGGCATAGTTAGCATGAAAGTCATCATAGGAAATATGGTCTTCCTGGTGCTTAGATGGATTTGGGGTTCAGGAGGTGGTGACCTTTATCAAAGACACCTGACCCCAGTAGAGTTACACACACAGAAACCATGACTCACACTGTCTAATAATCATTAATCTACATTCTTTCTTTTCTTTGCATATGTTGGACAAATAACTTTTTTGACGGACAGAAGAGGCTGTTGTCCATACTAATAACATGGAAAATCAATGATATCAATAATTTGGTAAGGAAGATTATAACCACATTGGGGTGTAATAATGATTAAGCATAACTCAAACCCTAAATAGAGTTATAATTGTGGATGTTTCTAACCTCTGTCCAACCATCACAGTCTTTCCAAAAGGTACAAAATGATGAAAATATTACAGTATTACTAAAGGCACAGACACACTAAAGATATCAAGGTTTAAAGCAGATTAGCTCTTTTATGTGCAGGGGGATTTGCATATGCTCAGTTCATTATACTTATGACATTTAATATTGTTGAGTCGTATGACCATTTGTCTCCCCTGGAAACTGTGAGCTTTTGTTGCAGAGACGACTGCTTCTTCAAATCTGTATTCTCAGAACTCAGCAAGGCCATTAATAAATGGGTGCCAGATAAAATTATGAGTGGGTTAATGAATGAAGAGCTATATATCATGATAGGAACTGCAAGTATTGGCTTGGAAAGAAATTTCTATTTTTCTGTAGGGCTATTTTGAGAGTTTTTGATAATTGCTTTAAAGTAAGGTTCTAGGTCAACTCTACCCTAGTAATGTAGAACATCAGGAGGACATGTAAATTTATTATGTAAATTAGTTATTTCATTTTTATTTAATTTGTGATCTTCATTTTATGAGTTGTTAAATGTCTTATGTATTGGAGTTTCTAATTTGTTTTCCTTTTTAAAAAATTTTGTGTGCTTCTAATGGTAAAGAACAAAATTAAATAACAGTGAACACTGTTTATAATTACTTTAAATGAATTTTGATTATGATAATGATATGGGCAATCTGTATTTTCCAGTACCACCAAGCAGTTCTCCAATTCTTAGAAGAATTGGGTGCCCTACTGACTGGGTGTCTTACAATTCAACTCACTTCTGATACTACCTGGGATTAACATCAGATCTCACAGGTAAAGGCTCAGCCCCACAGACTGTACCCACTTCAGTCACCAGTCTCAAGTCCAGGCTATAAATAGGAAGTTCCCATGACCCCCTCCTCAGATTTGATTAATTTGCTACAGTGGATCAAAGAACTCAGAAAAACATTTACTTACATTTACTGGTTTATTTTAAAGGGTATTATAAAGGATATAGATGAACAGTCAGATAAAGAGGTACATAGGGTGGAGTCCAAAAGGGTCCTGGGCACAGGGGCTTCTGTCTCCCTGAACTGGGGTGCACCACTCTCCTGGCATTTGGATGCATTCACCAACCCAGAAGCTCTCAGCCCCATCCTTTTCGGTTTTATGGAGGTTTCAGTACATAGGCACGGTTGATTAAATCATTGGCCACTGGTGACCGATTCAACCTCTAGCCCCTCTTCCCTTCCTGGAAGTGAGGGCGTGGGACCAAAAGTTCCAGTCGTCTAACCATGCTGGGCTCCCCTGGCAACTGGCTCTCACCTTAGGAGCTTTCCAGAAGTCACCTGGTTAACGTGAACTCAGGTGTGGTTGAAAGGGGCTTGGTGTGCATAACATGATAACTTCATCGCTCTCATCACTTCCAAGGCTTTTAGGAGGTCTGTGCCAGAAACAGGGACAAACACCAAATATATATTTCTTATTATAAATCACAGTATAACAACATGATGGTGACAAGAAATGAGACCTTTTTTGTGAGGAAAGTGGATGTCAGTAGAACTGAGTCTGGTTTACTTCTTAGCCACGTGCTTTCTACTTCGCTGGAGACTTCATGCTGAACTGTGCTCACTTTAAGGAGACTTCATTTCAAAAATGTGTATGTTTCCAAGGGACAGCGGAGGTTGAGATCTAAATGATTATAGTAACTGACATTGAAATGAGCTTTAGAGCTCTGAAAGTCTTTCGAGATCCATTGCTTCATATCACCCTTACGGTAGCCAGGTGATAGAGATATGTCTGTGATGTTCCCCCAGACAAGCTGTACGTGTAAAGAGTCAGAAGTCAAATCTAGCATTTTGGCTAAGTATGCAAATTGTAAAATATGTTCATTTTTCTCTCAGGAATAGTTATGTTTCTTGCAAAAGCTCTATACTTAAAAAAAAAAATTTTTTTCGTGGAGTTTCTTGAGCATTAAGACCTCTTAAATGGTTTCTGAATCAGAGTTGATTTGCCATAATTTTTAAGGACTGAGACTACTATATTAAAAAAGAACAGTTTTATTACCTCTTAAAGGACCCCAAAGCCAAGAAAAAAATACTTCGACCTTTCACTTTGATGGCTACGGGCTGAAATACGGAATAACAGAATCTAACAGAGTTTGGAAGTCATTCATATTCAATAAGCTATACCACTAAATTCAAATCTACAAATACCAGGAAGCAGAAGAATTATTGTCACATCCCTTATCCTCTCATTGATTCATGTCTTCTTGAAGATAATAGTCATTACTAAAAAGGAATGCAAAGTAAAATATGTAACTTTTATGTTTTCTATTCATTTTGGGTATATGTTCCACTCTCATAAAATGTAAGTGGCTGGGTAGAGATGAATTGCTATTCTTGAAAATTCCTTACATAAAAGTACATTTTTCGATAAAGGCCAGTTCAGTAGTGGAAAGTTATCTTTGAGTCTAGAGTCCCCATGTAGTACATCCAGGTGTGAGGATATGGGAGAATTGTTTGTGCCGAACTGTAGCTGGAAAATGTAAGAAATGTAATGTCAAGGAAGAGAGGAATACGCTGGTGAGGTTACGAGTTTTCTGTCCTGTTGGGATTTCTTGGTCATACGTAGAGATATGCACATTGCAGTGAAATGCAAATTAATTTAGCACAACATAGAGTTTAAAAGTGAGAGCTAGGGAGCAGGATGTCTTGGTTTGCATTTTGGCTCCACAGCTTAGTTTGAACCTCAGCAAGTAATTTAAACCTCTCAGCCTCAGTTTACTCATTTGATAAATGGAAGTAATAATAGTACCCGAGGAATAAATGAGATAATGCTCGTAAAATGCTAATAAGAGCCATTACCATTACTATTGTTGTTATTCATATTTCAAATTTTTTTACATTTCCCTGATGGGAAATCAACATAGGTATAGGAAGTAATGATTCCCATTCTATAATTTTTTCTACACTTTGTATTTCCATTTCACTCTAAACAAGAAACCACCTTCTGCCCCTTCAGTTCAATGTAAACATGATACATACTAAGAATCTCAAGATAAGTAAGTTTTAGAGCAATCAGTACAATTTTACCAGGTAGTAAAAAACTCAGCCTAGTTTCAGTGGGCATCATTTGCCTAATAATTGACTTTTAAAACCATTTGTAACATAATTTTGGATTCCACCAGATGTTCCACGTGATGATAGAACACTTTTTTCTTCAAAGTTAGGTATAGCCAGTGTTTGAGACACACCAGTTTCCCCCTGCCTTCCCTCATCACAACAGGCCTGTGGGGTATGCAGTCATAGTGTGATTAAGGTTGCCCAGATGGTCTGAAACCCATGACTAAGCATTTATTGTGGGAAAAAAAATAAGGCTATCGACTTTCAAGAAATGCAAACTCCTTTCCAAAAGCTAAGCAAAATGAAAAGGGGAGTAAACCATCTGTTAAAGGAGAGAAGAGCAGAATGTGGCTCACTGCACTTAGAAAGTGGAACAGTAAGAAGAAATGCTGAAGTGCAAAGGTATGTCTCATTTTCGTACTTTGAGAGTTATACTTTGAGGAAATTTCTGTGTAGTTGCCTTCAAGTTATACTTCGGCTCAAAATGGGTTTTGTTCTTCCTCCAAATCTTATTTCTTTGCATTGCTTTTGGTGCATCTGCCTTATACATCTGTCATGAATTTAGGAGATTTTTACCAATATTAGTCCATCCTTAAGCCTATCCTCAAGACAGCAGTCAGCTTAATCCTGTTAAAACTTCAGTGATATTATGCCACTAGGGTACTCAAACCCTTTGAAGGCTCTCCATCTCCTTCAGTATAAAAGCCCAGTGTCTGATAATATCCTCGTAATGTGGTCTCCCAGTACCTTACCACCCACCCTTCTGCCTCTCTCTCACATGACTGCAGCTGCAGCAGAGGCCTTTGCTGTTCTTGACACTGCCAGGTATGCACCTGGCTTTTACCTCTGCTCCTGCATCTCCTTGGAATCCTCTTCTGCAAGATACTTGCTTTGCTCAGTCATTGACCCCTTTATCTTCTCAGTGAGGACTTCTCTGAACACCCCATGTAAAAATGCAACCTCTTCCCTCAACGCTTAACCCTATAGTGTGCTTTATCTTTCCATGTTTAACATACTGTATATTTCATGTTTCCTTTAACTTTTGTCAGTATCACCCTCTGAAATATAAGTACCAAGATGGCTAGGATTTTTATATTTTTTCCCACTGTATCCTAACTAAGTAGAATAGTTCATAGTAGGTGCTCAGTAAATATTTGCCATTTTAATTGATTAAATAATCACTTATTCAGCCAAGCGGTTTCAGGGAAAATTGCTTTTCTCCCAAGTTAGCAATTGAACAGAGAGCGGCCTATGGGAGTGATCCTTTAGGTTTGTGATAGATTGAAGTAGCTGTCTATCCCCAGTGGTTCAGTGTTAATGGGTCAGTATTACCCTCTAATCTGAAATACTTTGATGAGAATGATAGGGATTAAATGACCTTTCAACTTTGTGACTGCTCATTGCTGCTAAGAAAATGGATAAATTTCACTTTATGATACTAAATTTCTCATTAAAGTTTAATTTTTCTTTCTTATGTTATCACTCCTTTATTTTGCACAGCAGATTTATACTAACTGCTCATGGAGTGGAAGAGGCTAGCTAGAGATGCTCTTAAGTTGCATTGCAAATGGAATTCTTCTCCTTTCTCACCGTTAAGATTTACTCCTCTGTTTTGAAGAGAGGGCCTGGAAGTTGATGAGGTCTCCAAGGAACCACTTGGAAGGTGGACAAGAATAATATTCCAAGTCTCAGAACCCAGTCACTGTCAGGCGCGCATTGAGGGGAGGGAGAGTGGGAGGTGTCATTTGAGGTACCTTGTCCATGGTTGGAAGATTGTCCGGAAGCTCCTGATGAATGAGATGCTAGATTTCATCTGCTGCATTTCATCCCTGGGCCCTGCTGCGGATTCCGCCACAGCTGTGACTGATGGGAAGCAGATGTTTAACTTTGCATGGAGAAAGCATTCAGAAATATGGAGCCTAAGACTCAGACGCCCTTTCTCTTTTGTTCCTCCTCAAAAACAAATCGAGGAGGGAAAATTACACCCAAGTAATGACCCTGCAAGAGGACTTAACTACAACAGGTTGAAACCAATCCCATGTTTTAAGGATTTGTGTAATTTTAAAAGAAAAAAAAAATGCTTTAAAGTTAAATTCAGCCAATTGGATAGTTTCGGGAATTATTTTTCACGTCAAGTTCTATTACTGCCATTTCCATAATATTTCTTTGTCTCTGTCTCTTCATGTTAATTCTTGTTGTCACTTAGATTCCCTTGACCTCTTTTCTGTATTTTTTACTATAGCTTTTTAACTTGCTTCCCTACCTCCTCTTCCCCACTACAAACCATCGTATGCTCTGCTGCTAAATTGATTACTTAAATCTCAGGTCTGATCATGCTAGTCTGTTCTCAAGGCTCATTCATGGACATGCTTCCTGATGGTTTGTAAGAGGTTAGAAAGATCCTCAGAACTTTGTTGAGTTCCAGGACCCGGTTGCTGTGATCCCAGCTTCTCCCAACTCCTCACCTGTTCAGACCACCTTAGTATTCTCTCTGGAGCAAGAAAGAAGTGGTCCTTTTGGGCAGCATTCTGCACAGCTGGAGAAGCTAAGTGCGCACTCACTGTGCTCTCATTTTCTCCCATGGGGGAAGTTGCAGGCTGAAGGGGGTCTGTCTTGACACTGAGCTGTGCCATATTGCAGGAGAAGTGACACAGGTAAAATTAAACTGTTCTTCTTACTTTCTTCAATGAGTCTGTGCTCAGAAATTTTGCTAAAAGTATGCTGGAACTCTTTCACTGGGCTTCTGGCTTCCCACAAATGTACTCTCATCCATGAGTGGTTGTCAAAATCAGTGTTCTGTTGGGGGATGACAATAGAAAGCTCCTATTCCACCATCTTTTGTGCACCTTCTTTTCTTTTGTACGTGGGTAGGATTTTTCATGTCAAGTCTGTATCTTTGCTATATTAGAGTCCTGGACAGGTCTGAGACCATAGCAGCACAATAGAAGACACTTCATAGAAACTTGAATCAATAATGATTACTACACATTTACACTGAAAATTTATCTTAAATAATTTTGAACACATAATCTTATATCTACTTTTGTGATATGAAATAGTTAAACACAGATGTATTTCTTGATAGAAGATATTCTGGTACTTGTGGTTTTTGTTTGTTTGTTTTGCTTTGTCTTGCTTTGATTTTATAGAACTGATATGGGAGGTCAAAATAATGTTCAATAGTGTGAGAAGCCAAAAGCAAACAGAAGCTCTCTGCAACCAGGACACCTGATCCCTCTCTCTGCCATAGCACTTGCATGCCTCTCTGCTTTTCAAAATCAGGCTTCTCAAATGTGGAAAGCTAGATTCTTTTAATTTCATATTTCTAGGTCAGGCAAAAAATGTGCATATAGTGCCTGTACATAGTAGGTGCTTAAAGTATGACTAGAAAAGAACTGAATTGATCAGTGCATGACAAGACTGGGCTAAACTTGCTGAATTTCACTTCAGGAAATAGAGGGATTTTGAAAACCTATCAAATCCAGTTATTTCATGGATTTTTTTCCCCGAAGAAATGATATGTCTGAATGGCTTCACTGTGGGTTTTCCAGTTTACCAGTTGTTTGACCAATCTGTCTTCTCTTACCCCGCCTTCAGGAGTAAATGAGAAAATGCAAATGAAACCCTTAGCACGTGACTTAGCAGATGGTAGGTATTCAGTAAATAGTATTATAAATTATGAGTATTGATTTAGTTCACAAGCGTTGCTGCACACCCTGCCCTGTTCATTGGTACAACGCATAAGTGCACCCGTACCACTTTGCAATCCAGTAGGCAATCAGTATGCATTAATAAAATGAATGAACGGCCCCTGCCCCTAAGACATTTACCATTCTGAAGGTAAGAATATTTACAGGCATTAATAGCCAATGAGCTATATCAAAGCATGGCATTTAATCAAGAGAGAATGTGTGCTGGTATGCCAGAGTAATTGAAAAATAGTTGGATGTCCCTTTCATATTAGTTCTTGACCGTTGTTAGCTTAACAGTCAAGAGAGGATGAGAATGAGCTTCTAAATTTGCCTCTTGTTGAACTTTATGGAAATATATGTAAGAGTTGGGATTCACGGTTATCTTTTGGCAAGCAAAGGTTGATAGGTTGGTGATCAGCAATCAGCAGTCGCTGATGATGTGTTAAACCAAAGTAAGTCTGTTCATGTGAGAAAAATAATGATAGTAAATGAAGAAGGAGAAGAAGAGGAAGTGGAGGGTGAGGAGGGGGAGGGGGAGAAAAACAACAGGACCAGGAGAAGCTGTTACCTGCCAGGCGCCAAATTTCCTGTAAGATACATCAGATGAGGGTAGGTTAAATATAAGAAGAAGGACCTGGAAAGGACTTCTCATCTCCTTGGCAGCTAAATGTTCGATAGCCTAACTTCCCCGACAGAGGTGGTCTACCAAACCACCTAGGGAAGCCAAGGGTGTGTTTCTCTATAAGAAATATCTCAGAGGATAATAAAACCTTGGACCAGCATCTCCAAATGGGTGAGGTTTTCAAGGCATGCTAAGATTGGCGAAGGGTATGGGCTGTATGGTGCTAGTGTTTATATTGCACGGCAAATAGCTGTCTCAGTTCTACATGGCTTAGAATCCTAAACTGTTATGGGGGAAAAGACATTTTCAACATTCTTTTTCCAAATCCCACACATTAAAAAAAAAGCACAACTCCAAGACACATACACCCTGCTGGGAGTCCATCCCCTATGTGTGGGCACTGACTACTCTGTCTGGAATTTGCTTGTGTGTAAGAAGCATGAAGTATATTAGTTTTTGGAAATTTGATACCAGACATAGACAGGTAAGGAAACACCAGTCAAGTTAAACTTTATAAAGAAGTGACTTTGTGTATGTTTGGGAAAGTTAAGGATTGTTTTTTGTTTTGTATTGTTTTGCTTTTTGAGACTGAATTTTAAGTACTTAGAACTAGAGTAAAGCTTGTCCTGTTTGATTTCTGTTATCTTCATAAGCATGCCCATAAATTTTGAAATGGAATAAGCACAGAATTCTAACCTCCTCTGTAAGTGTCAGAAAAGGAGAATTTTGGGGGTTGGTGGTGTTTAAAATTTATTTTTAGAATAGCCAGTGTAAGATCAGAATATCTTCATTCTAATTCCTGATTTGCTGTGTAATCTTGGAGACATTACTTATATACTATGCAGGCCTATATTTCTCTATTTGTAAAACAGGAGCAAAAATGTCCATTATAACCTGTGTTATAGAGAGTGGAACACAGAAGTCAAAATGACAGACTTGGGCCAATAGTATAGGAATTTTATGAACGAATTAAAAATCTATTCATGGACAAGAAGTGGAAAGAACCACAGATGGGGAAATCATGAATATGTGAATATTTAGAGTGGTAATATTTGGATAATTTTTATCACTTTTTAAAAACTCCATTATAGATTTTTATTCTATTTGAAAGATGTAAATAATACTATGGAATTCTATTTCCAGCAAGGCTGAGTAGTTCCTGCCAGACCAGTCCTCTTAATAGGTAAAAACAGTGAATTCTGGACAAAATACAAAATGCAAATATATGAAGGCACCAAGAGTAAGCAAAGATAGGTAAATAATGAAAGGAGGTTGATGTTGGAAAGATGGTAACAGCATGGGTGAGTTTGCCATTTTTCAGAGCTTTTAGCCTGAGGGCAGGCCCCAATCAGTCTGCATTATGTGGAGCAGGTGAAGATTAGACACAAAACCTTAGTCATATTAGCTTGCAAAACCAAAGGAGAGAGTCTTGGGTGATCACAGTATCTGGAAAGTAGGAAGGGGAAGCTTGAAATTCTATGTTGAAACTCTTTCCACATCTCTGGTTGACTCGTGGACTACACATGCTCAGGGAGGACCCCAAATGGCCCAACTAAGGCAAAACAGAAGAAAACACAACACCAACAAACTGAACTTGTATTTCAGAGTTGAAGTTTGAATTTAGTTAAACAATGCCTGCTTTAATTTTTTTTACCCTAGCTTGGCCTATCCCAGGCCCCAAAAGGAGTTGAGTATGTATCATGATGAGGAAGGTGATGAAGGGAGAAGGAAAAAAATTCATTCTGTCCCACAATATTGTGCCATAATAAAAATGCTTGCATTTACTTTTTAAAGTCAAAATGCTTCAGAGAAACATAACTGAATCTAGAGTCTCTGTAACATATTTTCAATATCTAGGGTACAAATCAAAATTTCATATGAAGAATCAGGAAAGCATAAGCCCTTCCCAAGGAGGAGTAAAAAAACAAAAATCAATGGAGACTGATCCCAAGATGATCCAGAAATGGGAATAATCAGACAAGAAGTTTAAAGCAGCTGTTATACTTATGATAAAGGACTTAAAGGAAAGCATACTCATAATGAATAAGGAGGCAACAGATCTTAGAAGAGAAACTATACCAAATTAAAAGCTATATAAAAAGAAAATATTGTAATAAAAGGGGAAAAACTGGGAGTAAATCTCAAGTGTCTCCAACAAGAAGCTATTTGTGAACTTATGGCATTTTAATATATATTTGTAAATGTTTACACATGGTGGGTACTCAGTAATGGGTAATGTCTGTTGTCAGGACGTGTAGCAGTGGAGAAAGAGAGGCAAGAAAAGTAAAGTGATAGAACAAAGTAAGGGTAATACTACTACTAATAATAACAATGCAAACATTTATGTAATGTTTGCTACATTCCATGCCCCATGCTACGTCCTTTACTTATCCAATTATTTATTATTTAATTTAACCTCTTGGGTACTGTTATTTTTCTCAGATTTGAAAAAAAACCCTGAGGCTTAGAAAATGTAAGTATTTCTCCCATGGTCCCATCGCCAGGAAGAAGTTCATTCTTTTAAGCATCGCACTGTTGCAGAAGCTTGGTCAGAACACAAACTAAAAGTGTAAACAGCAAGAGTGGATTTGTTTTGTTATTAGGACCTTGCTGACCAATTGTGTCTATAAAGGTGAAGGAGGCAGTTACTGGGGAGGGAATGATTGCAGCTATTGGATGGGCCCACTTTCCAAAAAGAATGCCTCTTCCACCTTAGGTTTTTGTGGGGTTTTTTTGCCACAGATTTCTCTGATATTCAGTGGCAAAGTCTGTCATTTCATCCTTAGAGGTAAGAGTGAAAAACAAATATTTCTGGGAGAGGAAATCATCTGACTTTAAATGATATAAAATATTATTTTCCTGGATGGAATTACATTAATAACAGTTACTTTTTGAGAGCTTGTTCTGTGCCAGACACACTGCTAGACATAAATACTTTATGTTTAAGTATATGTACATTTTTTAACCTTTCATTTAGACTTTATTATGGACTTAAAATAAATTGCCAAAATAGAGTACCTCGGATCCTTCACCTAGCTCCCCACAATGGTGACATCTTACATAACTGTAGTACAATGTCATAACCACAAAATTGACATTGATTCAATACTGTTAATTAGAACATAGACCTTACTCAGTTTTTACCAGTTTTAGACAATTTTTGACAAAAGTACAAATGTAATTTAGTGGAGAAAAAGTAATTATTTTCAACAAATATTGCAAGAACAATTGGGTATCCGTATACAAATATATAAAAACTAAAATGGATGGTAGACCTAGAAATGAAACCTAAAACTGTAAAACATCTAGGAAAAAAAATAAGTGACATATATACTTTACTCCTTGTATCCCTATGGAATATGCACTTTTATCCTAGTTTACACAAATAAAAACAGGTTTGGTTATGGTTTGTAAGACTTCACCAGTTCCAGAGAGCAGTGGTGTCTAAATGTAAAGGCGAAGGAGAATGGAAGCTAGTTCATAGGAAAGAGAGACTGGTGACACTGAAGACAGACTCTTCTGTTTGATAACATTTCCTAAGACTGTGCTGTGAGTGACATAGGTTCACACAGAAAGGGCCCTGAAGAGAAAAGTTATAGAAAGACCTTAAAGTGGTATGATTAATGTCTGACTAGTGAGAACTTTCTCCCAACTTCCATATCCAATCAGTCACTAAGTCCTTCCTTAGTGAGAACTTTCTCCCAACTTCCATATCCAATCAGTCACTAAGTCCTTCCTTAGTGATTCTTTCTCCTTGAAGTTCTCAAATACGTCGCTTCATATTCACCCTCATCACCATAATCCAGGCCACTAATATTACTCACTTTTCTAAATATCATCTTCTCTCCAAACTGTTCTCTTCATTAGCAAAAGCTAATCTTTCCAAAACAAGAGTCTGATCCGAGAACTCCCTGCCTGAACATTTTGATGACTTCCCAAATTCCTCATGTTAAAGTCCAAACTCCTTTACACAATTCATTGAATCAGTCGGTCTCTTAATGTTGGACATTTTATTCTAAATTTTTACTGTTACAGTCAACCCTTTGATGAGCATTTCTTTATATGTCTTTATGTACATTCAAAACTGTTTTATTTTAGGGCTACAAGTCATGCTCATTATTGAGGCTACTTTTCAGTTAGATGATTCCGTTATCTTTACATTTCCTTGGTTTGGCTGAGGATCCAGGGCTGGTCCAATATGGTGACAGTCACAGCCAGTTTCTTCCCAAGACACACATCATAACAGTCAACAAGGTTGAAACTGTGAGGAGGCAAGAAGAGTAGTTCAGCACTCTTTGGTGTAGAGGCCTATTTATCCTTGCCTCTATTATCATATGAAATCGAAAGGATATGGAGAAAGAAGAAGCAAGTGTAAACCGCCAGAACTTTGCTTGCTTTGCCCTCAAGAAAGACATCTAGGTAGACCTCAAGAAATACTGTGAGGAAAGTGCTTTGGAATAGATAGAAGGGGCAATGGAAACTAAGAGGAGCTGTAAACGCTGGAACACAAATAAAACTAAAATTGAAAAGATAGAAAGAAACTCAACCCACAGCATCTTACAACTTACTATAGAAAGAACCTCAGTCATTCATCTTTTACAGCTTTCTGTTTAAAGATGATGATCCTGAGTTCAGAGAGGCCCAGTGTCTAGCTGAAAGTGGCACAGTAGGGTGTAAAGGAGAGAAGAACCATATTGAATGCATTTCAGTAACGCTAAACTTCTACTCCCTCTGGAAATGGTACAGTGGAATATAGCTCCAAGGAAGACTGACTGATGCAGAAAGTAAAGAGAAAGGTATCACCTTCATTTTCTGAAAAAGTTCCTTCATATAAGCATCCCTACCATTTCAACTTCTCTTCATCAAAAGGGAAGAAGTAAATAGAAGCAAATATATCAGGAAGATGTGCATGGAATTTAAGAAAAACACTGCAGATGATTTAAAATAATCAGTAGGACTGGGCATTCGGTAAAACAAAGATAAATGGTTTTATTAGAAGCCCAATCAGAAGTTAGAAGTGCTAGATGTTAATGATATTAAGAACAAGAAAGAAATCTAGGGATATAGCCTACATGAAAGTGAAAATGAAAAAGAAGCAGAAAGTCTACTGAGCTTTAAAGAAGAGGCATACATATATATATTAGGAGTAGAGGTTGAAGTTAGACTCTAAGACTCGTTACCCTAAGAATAAAGTCAAATGGAATGTCGCCTTCTTGCCTCTCCCTTTTCTTTCTTTCATTTCCTTGGAACACCTTGGCCTTTCCCTTCCCACCCCCGTAACATAGTGTTAACTCATAAGTGTTTTGAAATTATAGACTGATGATAAAACAGAGAGGAGAGAATGAGATAAATTTACCCAAGTTGATAGAAGATTTGAAGAAAGCAAAAACTGCAGATGCATCATTAAAGCCTTAATGGCTTTAATGGAATAGAAGTGTTCTTGAGTAGATGAGCTACTCAGATTGCTGAACTTAATAAGGAACTTGCAGATTTTTAAATAAGCTGTTGGCTGAGAATTATATTCAGGTTTATGAAACAGGGCCTATTGGTTTGAAGAAGGGGAAGGATAAACACCCTAAACCGTATTGAACACCAAATATGAAATATTTGTGGGAATATTATTATAAAGTCTAGCAGCAGTAGGTGGCAGAATGATGCATGAGGCTCAAGCAGCAATGAAAGGAAGATGGCGTGCTACTTACTTACTTTAAGAGAAATGGTGAAATAACTGCAAGAAGGAAGATGGCCAGATCACCCAGGGAGCATGGACCAAGACCAGACCAAGTCTCCTCTAGAAGACAAGGATGCTTGTGTGCAGGTCAGGGAACTGTGTGGGCAGGACTCAGGAGTATGTGCTTTTTCCATGTTTCCAGAGAGTATAGAGAGAGTATTAGGAGAATAAGCTCCGATGGCTTGAAATCATAGACTTTGTCTTGTTTTCCTTTGTAGAGTAGGTCCAGGCCCATCCTGCATCCAGGGCAATTTTTCTAGACAGTTTCTTCCCTCTTACCACTACCCGCCACCCTCCATCCAGCAATTTATAAGTCCTATCCACTTTCCTTCTTTAAAATATTTCAGATTCACTCAGCAGTGTTACTGCTCTTATTCAAGCTTTTATTATTTATCACCCGTATTGATGCAATTCTCACATGTAATGCTGCAGCCAGACTAATCTTTTCGACAAGGCAAATCAAATTAAATCTTATTGGCTTCCGACTTAAATTTCCCCAACAATTCCCCATTACTTTCAGGATCACATTCTCCATCATGACATATAAAGTCTTTTATGATCTAGCTCATACCTAGTTCCACTTCCATCAGGCACGAAATCTTGCCAAAACCACATACATGTACATGTGTCCACACACGTATACACATATAGTCCCTACTATTTTGAACTGCTGAGCTACCTTCCGTTCTTTAAACACACTGTGAAAAGTGCATGCTGCTTTGGGCAGGAAAGCTGTTACCACTCTTTTCCACTCAAAATCTTAATGTCTGTGTAACCTCTTCCTAGGAACTTTCTCGTAGCAGAATATTCAGTGATTATCTCTATCACAGTATTGATCATAGTCTATTAAAATTAAATGTTACTTCATCCACTCTCCACCTTGTGGCATGAGTGTCTGGAGAGTAGAGATGTTCTCTTTAACTCTCTCTACAGATATCCAATAACTGTTAAGTGAATATATACATCAAATACAGCTCAAAGCAAAATGTCTTTCTTATAAGTTATACAGTTTTATGTATGATCCTGAGTTGGATTTGTACTGGAATAGAGAGGAGAAAAGCTATAAAAAACATTACTGGGAACATTGGTAAAATTTTAATATGGACTGTGAGTTAGATATTAGTGTTGTATCAGTGCTAAACTGGATTTTGATAGTTTTGTAGCTATGTAAGAGAATATCCTTGTTCCAAACAAAAACACATATAATAAAGTGGTGTGATATCTCCAAAGGTATATATGTATTCTCAAAGGTACATAAAAATGGTATAACTGACTCACTCTGTTATAAAGCAGAAACTAACACACCATTGTAAAGCAATTATACCCCAATAAAGATGTTAAAAAAAATAAAAAATAAAAAATAAAAAAAATTAAAAAAAAGGTACATAAAAATGATATAGATGTACCAGTAGAGAAATTGCTGCTTTTGCTATTGGAATTTTATCATCTCTGCGTTGATATAGTTGCCTGTAATGTTATCATTTGTCTTTAGTTTAATGTGCCTAAGGACATGAACCATTTTTGATGTTTCCACACTGACTAGTTAGTTCTGATGTAAAACGTTCTAGACCTGCTGAGAAACCACTGACAGCAAAAAATATTGTTCAGTTGAATGGGTGAGCAGCAGTTTGTAGAGGAAAGAACAAAGGACAGGGAGCCAGGAAACCCAGGTCCTCAACTCTGCTCTTCACTAAGCAGTTCTAGGCCCCTGGGCAAGTCATTCACATCCTCTTGGTACTGTCATAGTTTATAAAAAGAAGACTGGAGTATATGACTTCTAAGGTTCTGTTAGTCGTAAAGCTCTGTGCTTAAACATGCAATGCAGAAAGATAATAGCAGAACACTCAATCATAACACGGTATGGAAATAACCCAAAAGGAGATAAAAACATGAATTATTAGCCAAAGCAGACAGCTGGAAATGGCATTCTGTTGCTACCTAAGATGAAAGGGACATATCATCAGAGAGAAAGAGCGCTGGAACCAGTCCATAAAAGTCTTAAGTGATCATAGATGAAAAGAAAGAAAAACAATGATGGGAAAGGAGTGCAAATGTTCATCAGAAATAAATTAGACAAACTGTCATATATACATTGGAACACTATACAGTCATTACAGTGAATAACTTCAGTCTACATGTATACTGATGAGGCCCAAAAGACTGTTTTGCATAAACAACCAAACAGTGAAACAAGTTACATAAGGATATGTACTGTGTCATACGATTTTAAAATACTATCTAGAGATAGCCTCATCCATCAGAGGGCAGAGAGCAGAAGCAAGAAGAACTACAATCCTGCAGCCTGTGGAATGAAAACCACATTCACAGAAAGGTAGACAAAACGAAAAGGCAGAGGACTATGTACCAGATGAAGGAACAAGATAAAACCCCAGGAAAACAACTAAATGAAGTGGAGATAGGCACCATTCCAGAAAAAGAATTCAGAAGAATGTTAGTGAAGATGATCCAGGACCTCAGAAAAAGAATGGAGGAAAAGATCTAGAAGATGCAAGCAATGTTTAACAAAGAGCTAGAAGAATTAAAGAACAAACAAACAGAGATGAACAATACAATAACTGAAATGAAAAATACACTAGAAGGAATCAATAGCAGAATAACTGAGGCAGAAGAACAGATAAGTGACCTGGAAGACAGGATGGTGGAATTCACTGCTGCGGAACAGAATAAAGAAAAAAGAATGAGAAGAAATGAAGACAGCCTAAGAGACCTCTGGGACAACATTAAACACAGCAACATTCGCATTACAGGGTTCCCAGAAGGAGAAGAGAGAGAGAAAGGACCTGAGAAAATATTTGAAGAGATTATAGTTGAAAACTCCCCTAACGTAGGAAAGGAAATAGCCACCCAAGTCCAAGAAGTGCAGAGAGTCCCAGGCAGGGTAAACCCAAGGAGAAACATGCCGAGACACATAGTAATCAAATTGACAAAAATTAAAGACAAAGAAAAATTATTCAAAGCAACAAGGGAAAAATGACAACATACAAGAGAACTCCCATAAGGTTAACAGCTATTTTCTCAGCAGAAACTCTACAAGCCAGAAGGGAGTAGCACCATATATTTAAATTGATGAAAGGGAAGAACCTACAACCAAGATTACTCTACCCAGCAAGGATCTAATTCAGATTCAACAGAAAAATCAAAAGCTTTACAGACAAGCAAAAGCTAAGAGAATTCAGCACCACCAAACCAGCTCTACAACAAATACTAAAAGAACTTCTCTAAGTGGGAAACACAAGAGAAGAAAAGGAACCCAAAACAAACCGAAAACAATTAAGAAAATGGTAATAGGAACATACATATTGATAATTACCTTAAATGTGAATGAATTAAATGCTCTAACCAAAAGACAAAGGCTCGCTGAATGGATACAAAAAGAAGAACCATATATATGCTGTCTAGAAGAGACCCACTTCAGACCTAGGGACACATACAGACTGAAAGTGAGGGGATGGAAAATGATATTCCATGGAAACGGAAATCAAAAGAAAGCAGGAGTAGCAAGTCTCATATCAGACAAAATAGACTTTAAAATAAAGAATGTTACAAGAGATAAGGAGGGACACTACATAATGATCCTGGGATCAATCCAAGAAGAAGATATAACAATTATTAATGTTTATGCACCCAACATAGGAGCACCTCAGTACATAAGGCAAATGCTAACAACGATGAAAGGGCAAATAGTAACATAATAATAGTAGGGGACTTTAACACCCCACTTACACCAATGGACAGATCATCCAAACAGAAAATAAATAAGGAAACACAAGCTTTCAATGATACAATAGACCAGATAGATTTAATTGATATTTATAGGACATTCCATCCGAAAACAGCAGATTACACTTACTTCTCAAGTACACATGGAACATTATCCAGGATAGATCACATCTTGGGTCACAGATCAAGCCTCAGTAAATTCAAGAAAATTGCAGTCATATCAGGTATCTTTTCCAACCACAATGCTATGAAATTAGAAATAAATTACAGGGGGAAAAATGTAAAGAACACAAACACATGGAGGGTAAACAATACATTACTAAATAACCAAGATGTCACTGAAGAAATCAAAGAGGAAATCATAAAATACCTAGAGACAAATGACAAAACATGATGATCCAAAACCTATGAGAGGCAGCAGAAGCAGTTCAAAGAGGGAAGTTCACAGCAATACAATTCTACCTCAAGAAACAAGAAAAATCTCAAATAAACAATCTAACCTTACACCTAAAGGAACTAGAGAAAGAAGAACAAACAAAACCCAAAGTTAGGAGAAGGAAAGAAATTATAAAGATCAGAGCAGAAATAAATGAAATAGAATTAAAACAATAGCAAAGATCAATAAAACTAAAAGCTGGTTCTTTGTGAAGATAAACAAAATTGAGAAACCTTTAGCCAGACTCATCAAGAAAAAGAGGGAGAGGACTCAAATCAATAAAATTAGAAATGAAAAAGGAGAAGTTACAGTGGACACTGCAGAAAAACAGAGCATCGTAAGAGACTACTACAGGCACCTCTATGCCAATAAAATGGACAACCTGGAAGAAATGGACAAATTCTTAGAAAGGTATAACCTTCCAAGACTGAACCAGGAAGAAATAGAAAATATAAGCAGACCAATCATAAGGAATGAAATTTAAACTGTGATTAAAAATCTTCCAACAAACAAAAGTCCAGGACCCGTTGGCTTCACAGGTGAATTCTATCAAACATTTAGAGAAGAGCTAACACCCATGCTTCCCAAATGCTACCAAAATGTTTCAGAGGAAGGAACACTCCCAAATTCTTTTTACGAGGCCACCATATCACCCTGATACCGAAACCTGGCAAAGATACTACAAAAAAAGAAAATTACAGACCAATATCACTGATGAATATAGGTGCAAAAGTCCTCAACAAAATACTAGCAAAGAGAATCCAACAACACATTAAAAGGATCATATGCCATGATCAAGTGGGATTTATCCCACGGATGCAAGGATTTTTCAATATACACAAATCAATCAATGTGATACACCATATTAACAAATTGAATAATAAAAACCGTATGATCATCTCAGTAGATGCAGAAAAGCTTTTGACAAAATTCAACACCGATTTATGATAAAAACTCTTCAGAGAGTGGGCATAGAGGGAACCTACCTCAGTATGATAAAGCCCACAGCAAACATCATTGTCAATAGTGAAAAACTGAAAGCATTTCCTCTAAGATCAGGAACAAGCCAAGGATGTCCACTCTCGCCACTGTTATTCAACATAGTTTTGGAAATCCTAGCCACGGCAATCAGAGAAGAAAAAGAAATAAAAGGAATACAAATTGGAACAGAAGTAAAACTGTCACTGTTTCCAGATGACAGGATACTATACAAAGAAAATCCTAAAGATGCCACCAGAAAACTATTAGAGCTAATCAATGAATTTGGTAAAGTTGCAGGATACAAAATTAATGCACAGAAATCACCTGCATTCCTATACACTAACAACGAAAGATCAGGAAGAGAAATTAAGGAAACAGTCCCATTCACCATTGCAACAAAAAGAATAAAATATCTAGGAATAAATCTACCTAAGGAGGTAAAAGACCTGTACTCAGAAAACTATAAGACACTGATGAAAGAAGTCAAAGATGACACAAACAGATGGAGAGATATACCATGTTCTTGAATTGGAGGAATCAATGTTGTGAAAATGACTATACTATCCAAAGCAATCTACAGATTCAGTGCAATCCCTATCAAATTACCAATGGCATTTTTTACAGAACTGGAATAAAAAAATCTTAAAATTTGTATGGAGACACAAAAGACCCTGAATAGCCAAAGCAGTCTTAAGGCAAAAAAACAGAGCTGGAACAATCAGACTCTCTGACTTCAGACTATACTACAAAGCTACAGTAATCAAGACAATATGGTACTGGCACAAAAACAGAAATATAGATCAATGGAACAGGATAGAAAGCCCAGAGGTAAACTCAAGTACCTATCGTCAACTGATCCATGACAAAGGAGGCAAGGATATACAATGGAGAAAGACAGTCTTTTCAATAAGTGGTGCTGGGAAAACTGGACAGCTACATGTAAAGGAATGAAATTAGAACACTCCCTAACATCATACACAAAAATAAACTCAAAATGGATTAAAGACCTAAATGTAAGGCAAAACACTATAAAACTCTTAGAGGAAAACATAGGAAGAATACTCTTTGACATAAATCACAGCAAGATGTTTTCTGACCCGCCTCCTAGAGTAATGGAAATAAAAAGAGAAATAAACAGATGGGACCTAATGAAGCTTAAAATCTTTTGCACAGCAAAGAAAACTATAAACAAGACAAGAATACAACCCTCAGAATGGGAGAAAATATTTGCAAATGAATCAACAGACAAAGGATTAATTTCCAAAATATGTAACAGCCCATGCAGCTCAATATTAAAAGAACAAACAACCCAATCCAAAAATGGGCAGACATTTCTCCAAAGAAGACACACAGATGGCCAAGAAGCACATGAAAAGCTGCTCAACATCACTGATTATTAGAGAAATGCAAATCAAAACTACAATCACCTCACATGGTCAGTATGGCCATCATCAAAAAATCTACAAACAACAAATGCTGGTGAGGGTGTGGAGAAAAGGGAACCCTCTTGCACTGTTGGTGGGAAGGTAAATTCATACAGCCACTATGGAGAATAGTATGGAGGTTCCTTAAAAAACTAAAAATGGAATTACTATATGACCCAGCAATCCAACTACTGGGCATATACACAGAGAAAACCATAATTCAAAAAGACACATGCACCCCAGTGTTCATTGCAGCACTATTTACAATAGCCAGGACATGGAAGCAACCTATATGTCCATCAATGGACGAATAGATAAAGAAGTGGTGTATATACACAATGGAATATTACTCAGCCATAAAAACGAGATTGGGTCATTTGTGGAGATATGGATGGACCTAGAGAGTGTCATACAGAGTGAAGTAAGTCAGAAAGAGAAAACAAATGTATATTAATGCACACATATGGAATCTAGAAAAATGCTACAGATGAACCAGTTTGCAAGGCTGAAACAGAGACACAGATATAGAGAACAAGTGTATTGACACAGAGCGGGGAAAGTGGGGGTGAGGAGGTTGTGGTGGTGGGATGAATTGGGAGATTGGGAGTGACATGTATACACTGATATGTATAAAATAGCTGACTGATAAGAACCTGCTGAATTAAAAAAAAATTTTAAAAATACTATCTAAATATATAATACATATGAAGGAGAATAATAGTAAATACCAAATTTTAGACAGTAGTTATCTCAGGAAGAAGAGGTAATAAAGGGAGAAGTGTGATAATTTTGGAGACTAATAGACAAGAAACAACAACTTTAGAATAATTTCTTAAAATAAATTTGGACCAGTTTATAAAAATGGTAAGATTTGATAATAATGATAGAAAGAGAAAAAGTGGTGTTTCTTATGTTATTAGTTATAACTTTCCGAGTTTTCTGAATATTTTATAATGAAAGACTACATCGCAAAACAAGAGAGTGTGTAAAAGTGGAGGATGAAATTGTCCTAAAGTGCTAGAAATAAAAACTTGGAAAAAGGTACTTAAGAAAAAGAGTGATAAGAAAATAAAACTAGACATAATACAAGAAGTGCTTTTGCAAGGTTCGTCAAATAACCTTGAATGTAGAATAGAGGGTCACCCATTTGTATTTTGAAGTCAGATAGCTGATACCTTTCTGTGTATTCAGAGAGAGTTGAGCTGCATATTTCTGGCCCATGATGTCTGAATTCTGGCATCTAGATTTTAGAGTATAAATCAAGCTTTCTCTTCCCCATGCTTCTTTGCTTAAGTTTTATAAAAAGATGTAGCTTTATTTGGGATATGGGTTTTTCCTCTTTGGGGAACAGGCGCAAATGTGTTGGGAGGCCATTGTTTCTGATGGTTCATTTATGCAGATGAAACAATCCATTCATTTGGCGAATCCATGGAGTCAATGGCTTCTACTTTGTACTTCTTGAAAAATATACAGCATTTCAGGCCCCTGGATTTACATTCCACAGACTTTCTTGTATAATGGAATAGTTTTGGGTCCCTTGAGGGTAGGCATATGGCTCCGCAAGAGTGTTGATGGCTTTCCTATGACATGGGCATGTGTATTTCTAAATGTTCTCACTTGGAGCAGTTCTTTTTTTTTTTTTTTTTTTTTGCTGTACGCGGGCCTCTCACTGCCGTGGCCTCTCCCGTTGCGGAGCACAGGCTCCGGACGCGCAGGCTCGGCGGCCATGGCTCACGGGCCCAGCCGCTCCGCGGCATGTGGGATCCTCCCAGACCGGGGCACGAACCCGCGTCCCCTGCATCGGCAGGCGGACTCCCAACCACTGCGCCACCAGGGAAGCCCCTGGAGCAGTTCTTTTAAAAAATGTTCCTCAGTGACCGTTTATGAGGAAAGTTGCTTGTAGACTTAGGTCCTAGGGCTAAAATGTGGCCAGCTCATCCTCTTCAGGCAGGGATGCTTCTAAATTGAGAGTATCATTTTTAAAGCAGTTTTATTTAAACCTTTCTTTGGAACAAACATCTCTAAAACTCTGTTTTTCCCTTCTATGTCTAATTGGGTATTTTGGGAAATGAGTATTTCTAGTATACTGAGAATTAACAGAAAATAATCATAAATGGGGTGGGAGAGAGTTTTATCAATTAGCCACTGTCACACATTGTTCCACAAAAATAAGATAATTCCCTATTATATTTAATAATGATGTTATGGTTGGGGTTATTCTTATATTACTTTATCAGGGAGATAATTGCACTGCTGCTTCCAGGGTCCTACCAGGTCTCTGCTATCTGGTAGCTATGAGCAGCTTGGCTACTTTGCACCATGAGTAAATAATTCGTGACAGATCTGTAGCATTTTTAGATAAAAATTCAATATCAAGTTCATGACCTTAAAAGATATTTGCATGTGTGTAGAAGACCTTGAATACCAGGATTAAAAATTTGTTTAAATGGCTGATTAATGAATGAGGTAAAGATATTTGCTTTCAGCTCCAATCTGCTTGCAGTTTCACAGCCAAAGATATTAGACAAGCTCATCAGGTGATTGAAGGAAATACACTCCATTTCTTCCCCAGGAGCCTTGATAAGACGCCATGATTCCTCATCCTTGGAGATGATTGGCTTGAACAAAGATTATGGAGAAGAAATAAAAGATCAGAAGGCTTAATTGCATTTGCAATTAAGGGACACAGAAAGAGGTGGTACAGAGAGAGGTTCATGACCAGCCTGAGCCATGAAAGGGGAAAATGGATAAAGAGATTCATCCTCTCTTGGAATTAATTACTCTTTGCTGTGCCCCTAAAGGAAAGCAATTATACAGCCATTATCTTAAAAGGCCTCTTTAATAGTCAGTTCTCTAATGTCTCTCTGCTTTACTGTGAAGCAGGGAGCCCAGAAGCCTTGGGGAACAGTGCCCCATGTGTTCAATGACTGACTACCGAGTTGAATTATTGAAACAGTTTTGTAGGGCTCTCCAGAGAGCACCAACCACCTTAATCACTGGAGAGGCTCAGTGGCTCACAGTGCCCTGTCGTCTCCTGATATTGCTCTAATTTACCCATGGAACCAATCTCAGGCTGTTTTCTTTAACATTATTAAAGCATGGCATGGTGGTTTGAGTCATGAGTTTGGAAGTCTGATCGTTTAGTTCAAATCACTGCTTCATAACCGACTAGCTTGGGAGATATAGAAACTTATTTTACCTTTGTGAGCCTCAATTTCTTGACCTGTGGAATGGGGAAGACAGTGTTATTTATTCAGCACATTGTGTATCAGTTGCAGGAAACCCCAATTGAAACTGGCCTGCCTAGTAACGAAATTTATGATCTCGCACAAGTGGAAGTCAGGGTGAAGTGTAATCATAGTGCCTCTCAGGACTCAAATGTTTTCTATTTATCCCCTCGGCCATTTAATGGTGGCAGTGTGGTTGCATTATCTCCAGATGTCATACCCAGAAGTATTGATGTAATGTGAGAAGAAAGATTGTCTCATTCTTGTATATCCTTTTTAGGAGTAAGAAAATCTTTCCTAAAAGTCCCTCACCAGATTTCCTTTCATATCTTATTGGCTAGGATTTGGTCACATGCTCATGCCTAAATCAACACTGAAAAGAAGAATGACGTTACAATGGTTATCTTAAGATAATCACTTAGAATAGATTTCAGAGAGCAACCACCATGACTGCTACACGAAGGATTTTGTTAATTATTCAATGAGATACTGCACATAAAACACTTCATACAATCCCAGGCACAAAAACAAACAAACAAACACAACCTCTCAGTGAATTGTTATCTATTATTAGTTATTGGTCAGTTGACTAATTTGTACTAATATGAAAGTACAGATACTGCTTCTCTAGGAACATTTTTGTTCTAATGAGCCAGGAGACTTTAAATGAAAATCATAAGTATTTAATGGTGGATTTGTAGACATCAGTGAGCTGAATTAGGAATCTATTTTGTGTGGCTTGGGGTACTTTTATAGAAATGCATATATTTGTGTAAATAGAGGAGTTACATCCTTAGAGTTTCATCTACTGTTGGGACTGGGAAGTTAATGAAACTACCAGGAAGAAGAAAAATAAGAGCAGAACAAAATTTCTCAACCACAGCTTGGCCATAGCCCCTTCTCTTCCTCTTAGCATAGTAAATTACCTGATCTTTATGGCACTTTCAGCCCAAAGACCTCTAAGGTTTCTCCTAGCAACCCTCACACTCGCCTGCTATCCCTTGATTTCCCTGATGTAACTGGCAGGTTCGGAACAACATCAGATAGAACACATTTAGCTCCAGGCAGTGGGGAGGTATTCCTGCAAATAATCACTGTTGTTCTTGTATTGTCTATAACTCCTGCAGAAATCTAACCACATACTAGAGGAAGAGAAGGAATAGGCCCGAGGGTTTAAGATCGCTTGATGTGGACTGAAGCAGGACTATAAGTGAGCTCCCTCACAAATCATTCCCTCACAAAGCTCTGAGGTGAAAAAAAGGATCTGTTCATTAGACTAATGAGATGTCATGAGTTTTCCCTCCTACTGTATGTTTTATTTGTTAAGAGGATAAGTTCTGAATAGGAAACAGGTTATAGTCTGACCTCAGGGTTTAAGTAAGGGTCCTCATTCGACTGCAAGCTTTAAGATACTTGATAGGCATTTTCTACACTTTCTCATACAAACCATGTGCAAGGTTGGTTGGGGCAAGCCTTGTAGTTTTTGCATGACCTCCCTCCACTCAGGATCACGGCTAATAAATAACGAGGGGAATTTCTCAGGCTTAATGATGGGAAGTTTGGTTGAAAGCAGCAGTGCAGGTGCTTCTAAAACCCTTACCTCAAATGTGCCAAGACCCTGGCGCCTACAAGATGGGTCTGGGACTCTTACAAGGCCAGCCATTCTCTGGGAGGTTTCCAAGAACTTCCTGTTACTAGTCAGGCAAAAAGAGAGAGATCAAGAAAAAAGTAAAAACAACTTCATTTCTTTTGGGGAGTTCAGCATAATTTTTGTGGTTCAAGACAGATTCAGAAAATGCCAAGCTTGCAATAAATGTCACCTTTTTGGTAGTGCTGTGGGTAGACAGATGGTTCGTGGTCCTGCTGTTGGGGGCGATGAAACTGTGGGAGTGGTATGGAGAAAATCTTTCATCAGACTTTTTCAGAATACTTTCAATAACTGTTCCTTGACATGGGCAAACTCCTGTTGATTCTAAATTTAATTAGTGGCTTCTCTTTACGGCCATGAGCTTAGTTGCATAATTATGTATTGATCTTCTTTCTAATATTTAAATACCATATTAATAAATATATCTAAGACATACTCACGGAATTACTGCTTTCAGTGCTTTCTTTGGGACCTTAAAAGAGAAAAACAGAGATATAGAAAAGGCAGCTCCTTTTGTTATTACAAAGTCTCTTAAAAACCTTAAACTTTTTTTTTTTTTTTTTTTGCCATGAAGGAAAGGAATATTGTTAAGTGTCTTAGCTGCTGCTGGTTGCTACAGCTCAGGAAGCACTTATCCCTCCTTTTTGACAAAGTTAGTCAAGACGTGTTGTCTTTTAGAAATGAATGTTTTGCTTCCTTTCTTAACCGCAGTACTGCATTTCAGAACTCACAGGAGTATTTAATGTATAGGAGTCTCACTGTATTTCAATGTAAAAAAAAAAAAACAAGAGAAAAATTATTCTAAAAATCTGTTGAAGACAACATTGTATAATGCTATTTATTTATTTTAGATTTTTTAAATTGAGCTAACATTGGTTTATAATATTATATAAGTTCCATGTGTACATCATTAAAACAGAGTCCTCTTGGTAGTTGGACTATCAGGAAGAAAGAAAACAGATATTGTTGACTTTGGTGACCAGAAGTCTATCAGTACCATTCTGTCTGTTTCAGAGCCTCCTCCCTTGCTTCCCCTACTTCCCCAAACACACACACCCTCACACACATTTTCTAATTGTAAGTGAGTGGCCAGTTTATTTGGAGGTCTGCTATGGTCAGCCAGACACATAGAAAGTAGGGCTTTGTAGAAAAGAGAATGATCTTTGCAGGGCATATTTATAATAGCCTCCAGCAAGGACCCTCAGTGTGAGGGTGGCTAAAGTCTAAGCAGCCCTTCATCCCCATGTAATTAGGAATCCCAGTTAGTCAATTAGAAAGTATGAATTCCAGTATCATTTAAAATGTTATAAATTACTGTAGTCACAGCCAGTATTTACTCATTCATTTATTTATTCACTTACCTATATATATACAGTAAATATAGATTGAATTTAAAAGTATCTCTAAGTTACTGTTCAAGAACTGGGGATGCAAAGATGATACATGCACTCTGCTCCCAAGTATCTCCCAGTTTCTTTCTAGGGGATAGAGAAGGGGAGATACAGACTCACAGTCATAACAGAAAATAATCAATTCAGTGATAGAAACATGAAGAGGGAGCTCTCAGTGACCGGAAGAGGGTGAGTAGCCGTCATAGCCTAGGGGTGATCAGAAAAGAATTGCTGCAGAAAATGCTGTCTCAACTCTCCAGTGAACTATGGGTAAAGAGACAGTTGTGCGAAAGAAGGGAATCTAAGGTAAGAGACTCCAAGGTTCTGGGATAGTTTATGCAAAATCACTGAGTCAAGGATAGCCTGATATATGGGCAATTACAAGTAGCTCCATGTTGCCAAAAAGCATCCATCAATGAGGGGAAATGTTAGCAGATAAGGTTTGTGGGAGGAGATGGGAGTAGATCTCAGAGAGCCTTCCTGTGACATTTTAAGAGCTTGGGTTAATCTTATGGGAAATTAGGAGCAGAATGGCTTAAATCGTGGCATGACTAAATGTTTGTTTTTAATAAATTATTCTCTGTAGAAGATAGATTTGAGCAGTGAAATGCTTGTAAATGTTTAACAACTGCCTGTCTGAAAACAAGAAGTCTTGGTTATAGCATTTGCCAATTTCCACCATGGCCCATGGCAGATTCTAAGCTACCAACTTGAAGCCATTGAACCAGGAGTTGGGCGGAGAAGAGCGCAGCTGACTCTCACCGGCCGGTGCGGCCAACTCCAGCCCACCACAGGCTGGAGGGAGTAGGTTGGAAGAAGTAAGACCCGTTAGGAGGCTTTTATAGTCCAGGCAAAAGACAACATGGGCCCGAACTAACGGTGAGGCAGGAGATGTAGCGGAGAGAGCATGGCTTGGCTGTAGCCTCGGGGCTTGTTTGGGTTATGGAGGACGCGAAATGAATAAAGAAAGATGACTCCTGTGTTTTTAGTTTGGATCACAGGCTTAACTGCCACCCAGAAGAGCAGAATCTGGTGGAAAGCACACCTTAAATATAGTCACATGTGGAACATTCTGATAACATGTTCAGTGTCAGTGGTGGTGCATACCATCCTGAGTCCTGGGAACTAAGAAAGGGGTAGATGTATGGAGAAGAGGCATGGACATGGGAGTTACCATTCTCTAGGCGCTGATTAAAAGCATGAGTGGGTAGAACTCACTAGAGAGGTACAGAAGAAGACGAGTAGAACACAGCTTCCCAGCTACTGTGCTGTAGTATCCTGGGGTGCCTTGGATGGGTTACAGGTTTACAGACATACTGATTCCTTTAGTCCTGAGGCTGCCACTGAGTGTCCTGAAACCACAGAGCAGGGCTTGGGCCAGCAGAACCCCAGGACCAATATCCTAGGGCCACTAGCAGCTTTATCATTCCCCTTTCCTTCGTGTACTGTACACATGTTATCATCTTCTAAAGTGTTTCCTGATATGGAAAAACAAGTGAAATATTAGTGTATTTCACAACCACTGAATATATCTTCATTTGAGGGGAACGTAAATGAAAATAATCTTTAGAAGGAGACAAGA
This sequence comes from Lipotes vexillifer, assembly GCF_000442215.2. Classification (NCBI taxonomy): domain Eukaryota; kingdom Metazoa; phylum Chordata; class Mammalia; order Artiodactyla; family Lipotidae; genus Lipotes; species Lipotes vexillifer. The sequence continues at coordinate 4,185,984 of NW_006780945.1, forward strand.
GGGAAAGATCAGGGAGGGAGGGTCAAGGAGAACCTGGAGAGAGTAAATATCAAGGAAACTAAATGTTTAAATTTTCAGAATGAACCTTCTTGCTGGTGATCAGTTACCAAAGCATGTCAGTTCATTTGCTTATCATCTGTGTCATTCATTTATTCATTCATTTTTCATTCAGATAGTCACATGCATGTATCAAGCCCCTGTGAAGTGTCAGGTGCTGGACTTTTTGAACATTACTTATTCATTTGATTCTGGCTTATAGCATAGAAGAAATGAACATTGCAGCAAGCGAGAGAGCAAATCAGTTCTTGTTGGTTTAAAGATTTACATATCACCTTAGTATTCATATTATTTGGAGGAAAGTCCAAATGTACTCATGAGGCAGTTCCCAGAGATCAAGGGGATTCTTTCTGGCATCTTGTTGAGAACCCCCTTGAAAGCATTCTTTATTCCTTCGGGAAAACTCGAGTGCATACTATGGGCCAGACAGTGGGCTGAGAATTCAGTAGACAAAACAGACAAAATCCTTGCCCTTATGGAGCTCACATTCTAGAGCTGAGAGACAGACTATAAGGAAATGAATAACTACAACGTATGGGATGTCAGATGATGATGAGTGCTGTGGAAAAAGCTAAAGCAGGAGAGAAAGAGTGGTTGGGGAGAACCTGCAATTTAACATAGTGCGGTCAGGGCAACTCCAACACATACTAAATGACAACAGGGAGGTCTCCTGAGTCATAATGACCAAACTCAACCAGTAACTCACGAGAAAAGCCAATGCACTGTTCCTTTCCTAAAGGAACTTATTTAAGAATGCTCTAGGGCCTGATTTTATATCCCAGTTTTGGCCCATGAGTCCATGAGCTTATTTTGTATTTTTATTAGTTAATGGCTAAACCTCTCTTTGCTCAGTGTCCCAGAATTAATGCCTATCGTCAAGCTGCCATGTGTTGAGCAACGGAACATTAGAAGTGTCCCTAAAACAGTCTTGGGTCTCCTGTGGCTTTGAAATGGGATATTTTGAATATCTTAAATTTTACCCTCTGTACCGTTTCACCCATTTTGCATCCTTTTATTTCTGAAAAAAGGCCCACTGGCAATTTTATTTCCCCTGCTGATAATATTCTCCCAGAGCCTGGTTATTTTCCTGGATGAGAGCTGGCTGAAGCTAAATCCTAATGTGTGGGCTTCACTGTGCCTGAGTATCCTGGGACCTGGCTGGAAAGCCGCTGATGGGAGTCTGTGCTATGGGGCGTCTGGGGCAGAAGGAGCAGTAGTTATTATGAGGTCCCTCTGGTCCTTTGAAAATTAGCCTCCCTTGGATGGGATTCAAGACAGATTTGTATTGGACCAAGTTTGGCAATACAGGTGTACCTCATTTTACCTGTCGTGTACGTTCATGAAATAGTGAATGAAACGAAGTTTGGCAACTCAAATCCCATCTGAAATGATCTAATGAAAAACACCGAGTGAATCCTTTTGGAAACTGAATAATAAACTTCAAATTTATATTCGTACAAGACACAGATTTGTGTATTCAGCGCATGTCTGTTAGTGTTATATCTCTAATGAAAAATTTGGGAGCACCCAAATCGTGGACTGATCAATGTGATAGTTAAGGCTTTATTGCATGAGATGTTTCCTAGAACAGGGTTGTTGGCTAGAACGGGGGTCGGCAAACATCTAATGTAGAAAACCTAATAGTAAATATTTCTACTTACTATTTGCAGGTTAAAGGGTATCTGTTGCAGCCATTCAGCTCTTGCACTATACAAATGAATCAGCATGGCTGTGTTTCAGTAAAACTTTATGGATACAGAAATGTGAATTTCATGTAATTTTCAGATATCACGAAATATTCTTCTGTTTTTTTCCTTTCAACCGTTTAACAATATAAAGCATATTCTTACTTTGCAGGGCATACAAAAGCAGATGGTGAACTGCATTTGGCCCATAGGATATAATTTGCCAAATCTTGAGCTGGAATGTAATGTTATTCAGGGTGCTGCTCACACATCATTTTCTCCAGGTTTACATGATTTTGTTGAGTGGAGGTTTGGGGCATTGTTTTTATTTTTTATTTTATTTAGCCGGACATCATATAATTTCTTTTTTTTTTTAACATCTTTATTGAAGTATAATTGCTTTACAGTGTTCTGTTTCTTATGTAAACAAAGTTAATCAGCTGTATGTATACATATATCCCCATATCCCCTCCCTCTTGTGTCTCCCTCCCACCCTCCCTATCCCGCCCCAATAGGTGGTCACAGAGCACCGAGCTGATCTCTCTGTGCTATGTGGCTGCTTCCCACTAGCTATCTATTTTACGTTTGGTAGTGTATATATATGTCCATGCCACTCTCTCACTTCGTCCCAGCTTACCCTTCCCCCTCCCTGTGTCCTCAAGTCCATTCTCTATGTCTGCATCTTTATTCCTGTCCTGCCCCTAGGTTCTTCAGAACCAATTGTTTTTTTTGTTTTTTTTTTTTTTTTGCGGTACGCGGACCTCTCACTGCTGTGGCCTCTCCCGCTGCGGAGCACAGGCTCTGGACGCGCAGGCCCAGCGGCCGTGGCTCACAGGCCCAGCTGCTCCGCGGCATGTGGGATCTTCCCGGACCGGGGCACGAACCCGCATCCCCCGCATCGGCAGGCGGACTCCCAACCACTGCATGACAGACTCTAGATCTATCCACCTCATTACAAATAGCTCAATTTCGTTTCTTTTTATGGCTGAGTAATATTCCATTGTATATATGTGCCACATCTTCTTTATCCATTCATCCGACGATGGGCACTTAGGTTGTTTCCATCTCCGGGCTATTGTAAATAGAGCTGCAATGAACATTTTGGTACATGACTCTTTCTGAATTCTGGTTTCCTCAGGGTATATACCTAGTAGTGGGATTGCTGGGTCACATGGTAGTTCTGTTTTTAGTTTTTTAAGGAACCTCCATACTGTTCTCCATGGTGGCTGTATCAATTTACATTCCCACCAACAGTGCAGGAGGGTTCCCTTTTCTCCATAACCTCTCCAGCATTTACTGTTTGTGAATTTTGTGGTGATGGCCATTCTGACTGGTATGAGATGATACCTCACTGTAGTTTTGATTTGCATTTCTCTAATGATTAGTGATGTTGAGCATCCTTTCATCTGTTTGTTGGCAATCTGTATATCTTCTTTGGGGAAATGTCTTTTTAGGTCTTCTGCCCATTTTTGGATTGGGTTGTTTGTTTTTTTGATATTGAGCTGCATGAGCTGCTTGTAGATTTTGGAGATTAATCCTTTGTCCGTTGCTTTGTTTGCAAATATTTTCTCCCATTCAGAGGGTTGTCTTTTCGTCTTGTTTGTGGTTTCCTTTGCTGTGGAAAAGCTTTTAAGTTTCATTAGGTCCCATTTGTTTTTATTTCCATTTCTCTAAGAGGTGGTTCAAAAAGGATCTTGCTATGATTTAGCTCATAGAATGTTCTGCCTATGTTTTCCTCTAAGAGTTTGATAGTGTCTGGCCTTACATTTAGGTCTTTAATCCATTTTGAGTTTATTTTTGTGTATTGTGTTACGGAGTGTTCTAATTTCATTCCTTTATCTGTAGCTGTCCAGTTTTCCCAGCACCACTTATTGAAGAGGCTGTCTTTTCTCCATTGTATATTCTTGCCTCCTTTATCAAATATAAGGTGACCATATGTGTGTGGGTTTATCTCTGGGCTTTCTATCCTGGTCCATTGATCTATATTTCTGTTTTTGTGCCAGTACCATACTGTCTTGATTACTGTAGCCTTGTAGTATAGTCCGAAGTCTGGGAGCCTGATCCCTCCAGCTCTGTTTTTCTTTTCTCAAGATCGCTTTGGCTCTTTGGGGTCTTTAAATTGTGAATATTTTGTTCCAGTTCTGTGAAAATGCCATTGGTAGTTTGATTGCATTGAATCTGTAGATTGCTTTGGGTAGTATATGACTCAGTTCCTTCACCTATTAAATGGCGAGGATGAAACTCGCCTCACGTCAGTGGTAGGAAGATTAAATTATCTGAAGTCATAAAGCAGGCAACACAGTTCTTATACATAGTAATCACTCAGTAAATTAAAATTCAGTGTGTGATAGTAGATGCTTAATAAAAAGTAACATCTGCTAATTTCCCCTCTCGTTGGAAAAATGTGCTGCTCTTGGAGATTACACTGAGGGTTAGCAGGTATGTGGCTTAGAAATATGAGGACGATTTGTAGCCAACACCATCTTCCTTCTTTTTGTTTTGGGTTGTCTCTTTCCC
>NW_006780945.1:4190252-4213744 GCF_000442215.2 Lipotes vexillifer
TTCCAGAAAATTTGCCCCTTTTGAGTATTTCTGGCTATTCATGACTTGGCCATGGATCTGGCAGTTTGTGTTGGCCTTCCCTGTCGATGGATGTTTTAACTTGCCATGCTTGATTTAGGTCCCAGCTGCATGGGAGACCTCCTAATTTTATTAGCCAATTTATCAGGCAGCCAGTTTCTCTTCAACAGGGGACCGCTTATTTCTCTTTTACCAATCACAAGGCCTTCTGAACTTTTGGTTGCTGTTTGTTATCATTACATTATAAAGGGCACAGTTTGAAGGGCTGTTTCTTCCCTGGCACTTTTCTTTTCCTCTTCCTTGAATATATATGTTAGGTCACTTTGATACATTTTTAAATAGGTAGAAAAACTTCACCATGGAGAACTGTATCCTAGATTGGAGACAGAAAATGAGTAAATGGTGGAGCATACCAGTCAGTTTCACAGCAGGATGATGAGAGCAACTGTGGGAAATAGAGCTCATGCAGGAATCTACAGGTAGACTACAAAGTAGGAAAGTCTGAAGATCTCAAAGACAGTGACATCTGCCTAAGAGGAGACAAAGTGGAGCTTGCCTTTTATCACTCACTTTTGCAGGTGGGGTGCAGCTATAACAGCTGTGGTTCTACTGCGTGTGTGTGTGTGTATGTATATATGTTATCTATTATCTGTATGTCTATTATGCATATAATTTCTATATGTATAATTTTTAATATAAGAAAAAAATAACAAAAACCCCAAATACTTTTATCTTTGCTATGTTAAATGTAAATATATATATATATATATATATATATATATATATATATATATATTATACAGAATAGACAGTAAAGCCAATACCAAGCGGTAACATAAAATATTAAGTGTGGGCTCCCTACTGTCCAGGGGCCTGAGGCAATAAAGATGAGTGAGGAGGTGGTACTAGGGACTCTGCTGTTTTATGGCCACCAACAAGGAATTGCTTTACTTCAACATTCCTTCCAAGTTTGATCATTTCTTTTTTCTGTAGGAGTGGGTTTAGAGTAGATTCCTGCCCACTGATGGCTGGATTATCGTTAAGAATTATTTTCACCAAGCCTATAAATGCTAAACCTCTACTCTGAGATCATGGAAGGCTGTTTCAGGTTTAGTAATTTGGAGGTTACATTTGCAAGCTTCCTTGTGTTCTGTATCAATCAAACTTCCAGTTCCACTTGGGAAAGAAGAATCAACTGAGAGTCCTATCTAGTTAGTGTTGGGAAAAAACTCTCAAGAATAATAAAAGATGGAGTTGCTTGAAAGTTAGCAAACAAAAGAGTAGTGTTACGATAAAAGAAAAATAGTCCAGAAAATAATAAATGTTCCTGAGGACGTGGAGAAATAGGAACTTCTGTGCATAGCTGGTGGGCATGTAAAATGGCGCTGTTGCTATGGAAAACCAGGGTGGCTGTTTCTCAAAAAACGAGACATAAAATTGCCATATGATCCAGCAATTCCATTTCTGGGTGTATATCCAGAAGAGTTGATAGCAGGGACTCATATATTTTTACACCCTTATTCATAGCAGCATTATTCACAGTAGCCGAAAGGTGGAAGAAACCCACATTTCCATCAGTGGATAAATGAATAAACAAAATGTGTCATATACATACAATGGAATATAATTCAACCTTAAGAGGGAAGGAAATTCTGACACCTGCTGCAACATGGATGGACCTGGAAGACATATACTAATTGAAATAAGCCAGTAATAAAAGGACAAATACTTTATGTTTTCACTTATATGAGGTACCACGAGTAAGTAGTCAAATTCCAAGAGACAGAAAGTAGATTGGTGGTTGCCAGGGACTGAGGGGAGAATAGGGTGGGGAGTTCTTTTTTAATGGATACATAGTTTCAGCATGGGAAGAAGAAAAGAGTTCTGGAGATGGGTGGTGATGATGATTGCCCCAAAATATGAATATACTTAGTGCCAATGAAGTGTACACTTAGAAATGGGTAAAAATGTAAATTTTATGTTTTATATATATATATATATATATATATATATATAAAACCACAATGCAAGCAAATAAGAGAGAGAAGGAAAGAGAGGAGGAGGAGTGGGAGAGAGAGAGAGAGAGGAAGGAAGGAAGGAAGGAAGGAAAAGAAAAATGTCCTAAACAAGAAAATGTTTAGTCATAGAGACAATGGAACAGGAACGTGAGGTCCAGAATCAGGCTAAAGCCAAATTCCCCATAGGAAATTCTTTTTGTTTAGTGTTTTTGCAAGTTGGGGTTAAATATTTCATCCCTACCGCCCTTCCATGGGTGGAGAGCTGGGTTTAGGCAGGGGAAAAAAAAAAATCACTGCAACAATCCATTGTTAAAAAATATGTTCTTTTTGTTCAGGGCATAGCATATGTATTGCTGGATATAATGTGATACTGAATGCCACTGTGCATGGTACATAAGAACCAGGAAATTCTGTTCTAGAATAACTTGGTATGCTGAATGATCAAGGAGTTTCCAATAGGAAAAAGACTTGCCTGGTGCAGTCATGTTCTTTCTCCGTGTTGCCAGTCTCCGTTGCAAACACTCATCTCCCTCACTTCCTCTCAGATGTCAAACTGCAAACCTACTCCCACCTACTTATCACCTGTCTTTAAAAACATTTTGTTTTACTCTAAGGTTGGTGTGGAATATCTGATGAGAAAGCTGTAGGTCTTCCTTTGTAGTGAGAAGATATTATCTTAATGTTCAAAAAGCCTTTGATTATCCCTGGTTGTTCTGACCAGTTGACATAATCATGAGATGCAGCCTCGCTCCCAGCTTTGAAAACAAGTGTCAGGAGGAGGGAAACAAGAGTGCACGCATCTTACGCTTTCTTTCATTACTTCCTTTCTCTCTCCTTCTTTCTCCCTCTTCTTTTTTTTTTTTTTAAGTAAAGATTGGTTTAAAGGAAGAATAAATAAGAGTGAAAGAAATGGTAGTAAAGAGAAGGGTAAGGGTGGAGAAAAACACCAGGGTGTTTTTATTTCATTTTATTTTTCCTATTTAGCACTCTGGGAAGTTTTGAAGGGGAAAATGAAAGATTTAAGAAGTGATACTTTTGAACTTCAGCCAAAAGTAAGCCATCAAAACGGGACACTGTCTCTTTAAGTGCAAGTCTGCACAAACGAAAGGAAATTAATTAAGTATCCGACGCTAGTATGGCGCCATGGAAAGAATACACAATCTGGGTCCAGCATGCCAAATCTGAAATGAAAATGAAGGTGATCCGTCATATTTGGCTGTTTTTTTAAGACAGAATATATATTTTTGAAAGTTGACTAAGCAATTACCCAAATTAAAGAAGCTGGAAAAGCAAACAGTGGTAAAAATGCTTTAATTTTTTAGAAGGTAAATTAGTTTTAAAATGTGTGCCTTTTATTATCTTAATACCAAAGAGAAGGAAAGAAAAAAAGCCAGGGAGTTCCTTAACTCCCTAATGCGGCATCTAGGAGAATTTATTTACTGCCTCTGCCAATGGTAAATTTTCCAAACTTAAGGAAAACTTAAGAAGGTTCAGGCTGCGTCTAAGCTCTCAGGAAGAGACGCTTAGTGTATGTTTCTGAATCTGAGATTTGTTAAAGGTGTTCTTCCTTTTTTGTGCATGGGTCTCCACACTTCACTTGCTTGCCTTACATGTTGTCAGCAGCCAGATGGATTCTCTCCGCATCAGCAGTCCCTACCCTCTGGACCACTCAACTTGGGCCCTGCCATTTGGCAGGTGAGGACAGTCTGGCATTGCCATGTTTCTATATTAGTCTCTGGTAAAGGCTAAGAGAAGGGATGAAAGGTCTTTGGCTAGAAAAGGATACACCCAGAGGACAAGAGAATCATGTGCCAAGTGGATTGTGCCAGCTGGTCTTTTATTGTCCTTCTTCAGCTTGGAAGAGGATGTCAGAGATAAGGCTGCTGGGAGCTCCCTTCGCATTTCTCAACATCCCAGAGCTTTTCCCGGTACGATACGGTAGGTGGAAGTAGCGGTCAGCAGGAGACGCCTCCAAAACAAGCACAGTATTTGTGGAGATTGGTGAAGAGAAGCTATTTTAGGTTGGACTCTCTTGGGTGCGACAGACATGACAGATGGTCTTGAGACAAAAAGTAGTTTGTTGTCTTTGATAAGTTGAAAGATCTACCAAAGACCTGGCTCCAACCATGATTAAATTCAATACTTAGCTATATGTGCTGTTGACTGGAGTCTTCACTTCCTATTTTTGGCGGTTCTTTCTCATTGTGGAGCTTTATCTTCCCTCCTGTAAGTCTAGTGAGAAAGAAGTTGTTTTTGAGATATCAAAGAAAGGCTTTGGAAGTTTGCTGACCTTGACTGGTCTAACTTGGGGCATGTTCCCACTTTTAAATTTTTCACTGTGTCCAGGGACATGCGATGGCCACAGAGGATTACCTTTGTCATATGTTTCAGAAGCTTGGAGCAGAATTGGCTTCATCAAAAGTGCCTGGGGAAGAGAGTTTGCCTTGACTGATGACTACAAGATAGAGGTAGTGTTAGCAGTGGCAAAAATAAAATGCTTGCCTTCTAAGTGACCTTAGGCATCATTACATGTTTTAAATTACCAATAATTTTTTCACAAGTTCAGAGAGTTAGGGATGGAGGCAACAAACTCCCATCAGCAAACACAATGTGGAAGGATGGTTATTGTAGGGAAGTTGCCGGGAGCTGGCTTTGTGATGTCACCAGCCCCTGATTTAGAGCCAAGCAGGCCTGGGTTTGCGTATCAGCCCAACACTCTCTAGATGTACAATCTTGGTCGAGTTATGTAGCCTCTCGGATTCTTGGTTACATCACTTGTAAAGTGAGGACAGCGCTACCTACCTTTTAGGGTGGGTTAGTTTCCTGGGGCTGCTGTAACAAATTATAACAAATTGATTGGTTTAAAACCACAGAAATTTATTCTCTCATAGTTCTGTAGACTAGGGGTCCCCAAATCAAGGTACTGGCACAGCCATTCTACCTGAAGGCTGTACGGAATTAACTGCTCCATGCCTTTCTCTTAGCTTCTGGTGCCAGCAATCCATGGTGTTCCTCGACTTGTACACACATCACTCCAGTCTCTGTCTCTGTTGTCACCTGGTATCCTCCCTGTGTGTTTGTGTCTCTTCTCTACTTACAAGGACACCAGGTATATTGGATTAGGGTCTACTCTAATTCAGAATGACCTCATTTTTTAATATTGAGACATAATTGACATATGCCATTGTGTAAGTTTAAGGTATACAGTGTATTGATTTGATAAATTTATATATTGTGATATAATTACCACCGTAGCTTAGCATTAGCTAATACCACTATCATGTCACATAATTATTATTTCTTTTTTTGTGCTGAGTACAACTAACATGTAGTCTCTTAGCAACTTTGAAGCATATAATACAGTATTGTTGACCGTAATCACTGTGCTATGCATTAGATCTCTAGGACTTTACCTACTAGTTTTGAGTTTATACTCTTAAACAGTATCTCCCCAATTCCCCCATCCTCCAGCTCCTAGTAACCACCCTTCTACTCCTTATTTTTATGAGTTTGGCTTTTTTAGATTCCACATGTAAGTGATACTGAATTTCTGGCTGTATATCCAAAGGAAATGAAAACAGGATATTGGAAAGATATCTTCACTTCCATGTTTATTGCAGTATTATTCACAGTAGCCAAGATATGAAAACAACCTAAGTGTCTGTCAACAAATGAATGGATAAAGAAGAGATATATGTATATGTATATATATATATGTGTGTGTGTGTATATACACACACATACACATGCACACTCATGATGGATGTTATTCAGCCATGAGAAAGAAGGAAATCTTGCCATTTGGGACCACAGGGATGGACCCTGAGGGCATTATGCTAAGTGAGCTAAGTCAGACAAAGACCAATACTGTATGACCTCATTTTAATTTGATTATCTTTGCAAACACCCTATTTCCAAATAAGGTCACATTCACAGGTACTGGGGGTTAGAGCTTCAACAATTTTGGAAGAAATAATTAAACGCATAACATAGGGTTACTGTAATTATTTCATGAGATGATGCATTTAAGCACCGTCATTAGCTGAGTTCCCAAGCCAGACATTCACAACTTGCGATGTTAGAATAGAAGAGGATTAAAAAACAAGTTTTATGAAGTATAACGAATACACAGAAACACGTTCAGAGTTTAAGTATAACTTCAGCAGATTTTCAAACTGAGTACAACCATGTAAATAGCACCCAGATCAAGAAGTAGGACATTGACAGGACACATCCATGGGCCATAAGCTATGCATACATTTAGCCTCAGAAGATAAGACTAAACAGGATACCAAAGAGACTCTACCAATTTATACTCCCACATCAAGGTATGAGTTCCAGTTGTGCAGCATTCAGGAGAGGAATCTTATAAGTGTTTCTTTTATTCTTTCCTTGATGTCTAAAAATCTTATCAAGATCTATGAAAAGTCCACCAAAGAAAATCTTTCTCTTAAGATAATTTTTTTTTTTTTAAATGGAGAGGATGCCTAACACAGCTTCTGGATCTTGAGTCTAGTTGGTCTTTTGCAAACTTATGTAACTCCCTCACATCACTACATGACTTACCCGATTTCCTGGGATTTAAGGTTCTTGGAGGCTTGGGATATCCTTTTTCTTCACCTTTGTGACTTTTAATTTAAATATAGATGACTCATTTTTATTTGGACCTGGGAAGAAGGGACATAAGATATATTGGTGCATTAATGGTTTATAACTAGAGAGTCTGAGATCCAGAGAAGACAAAAATGTTGCCTAAGGCCAGCTAATGTGTCAGTGACTGAACTGGGGCTAGAAATCTCGAGTGTAGCTAGGTGACTTTTAAACTTAAATGTGCATGTGTTTCCATCTCCTTGAGTCTTCTCGTGTATGATCCAAGGGATCACACAGTTATTAACTCAGGAAAGTTTCTTCTTTTATTTTCGTATGCTGGAGTAATGTATGCAGATAGTTGAAAATATAAGAAGCTGTATCAGGACTTTCCCATGCTGATTGCTACCATTCTCTTCAGGCCTGTGATTTGACATGCTACTTAATCTCTTCTTGGTTTGCTTCCACAGTCCAGTTATGTTAATCCTCTTTTCACTGCTCCAGAAAACTTATAGGAACAGAATTGTTTTCACTTATCTTTTCCAGAACCTGTAGGACTGTGAAGAAAATCACAAATAGGACTTTAACTGCCTTTAACCATAGAAAGAACCACACAAAGAAGGAGATAATTTTAAATGGGCACAGGTACAGACTCCTGAGATGCTGCTTCTTACAAATTCAGTGTATGAGGAGGATGCCCATAGGCTTAATGGAAATAGCAATAATTTTGAAATCAATATAGGGGAGTTCAAATCCAGGTTTTGCACCTTGCATCTTTGCACAACTTCAATTTTGTCATCTTTATAATGGTGACAAAGTTGTAAGAATTAGAGATAGTATATATAAAACGGCCCGATATCTTACAGTGAGTGGAAATCACTGAATTTTAGCCATCTTTATTACTATTATTATTATTGAAGTAAGGTATATTCCTGACACATTGATGTATTTTATATCATTAGAGCAATGTGCTTATTAAGCTTTGTAGAAACTTCCTAAAACAAAATAAAGCAGGTGCATGAACAGCCTTTTCCCTAAATGGCCTAACACTTAATGTGATATTAGCACAGATGTTAGAAGAACCACAAACTGTTTGTAAGTGTACTTTTTGAACAGAAATATGCTGGAACAGTGGTTCCCAAGCCCAGGTGAGTGTGAGTATCCTCTAGGACTTTTAAAAACAGACAACATTCTGGGCACCTTCCCTGAAATATTGATGGATATGCCAGCGAGGTGCCCAGCTCTTGAGCTAGACGTGGATTCCACCTCTTCCATTACTAGCTATAGGTCACTTTGTGGAGTCAATTCAATTTTCCTGCCTGAGTTTTCCCATCTGTAGCGTAGAAATAACACTTATATTTGCCTGGTACATAGGAAGAACTCAAAAGATGCTTGCTTTCATTAGGAGGCATGAGTCTGTATTAAAAACAAAACAAACTTGTCTGACAGGTCTGGGATTCAGCCTTGTTTGAGAAACACTGACCTAGAGACAGAATGTAATATGGTATTCCAGATAAAAATATTATACTTCAAACTATAACTTCTTAAATTCTTCGCTCTTTCTGAGGTCTAAAGAAAATTGAGGTGTTTGAAATTGAGAGAATGAGAGATCCTGTTGTCTTGAGGAAAGTTAAATTATATATGTAGTTTGAAATATATATATATATATATATATAGTGTGTGTATGTGTATAAAATTTTCTATTTGCAGAATTATTTATCCATGTGTAGTTCTGTCCTTTATTTAATTACATTGAAATGACCTCCTTAAAAAGAAAGAAGAATGAGGGAGAAACAGTGATATATTTCAGGTTACAAGTTCAGCATTATACACTTTCCAGAATTCAAAAGTTGATTTTCCCTAATGGCAGAGGCCACTTAACCCAAATGTCAGTTGCACTAGTTTTTAGGACATGTCCTGACCTTTGCATTAGGGATTAATGAGACTCCAGCTTAATATTTGAAGCATTAGCGTCATGTCCCTTTTGTGGCTTCTCTCTCTGGCTCAGAATTTTGCCACTGTTTCTGATTACTAGGTTCTGCCTTTTCTCTTCCTTCGGTGCCAGCTCTGGAATAAGGATTCCTGTCTCGGTTTCCCCGTTTGAATCCTTGTCTTAGTTTTCCTGCCCCAGAGCCTATAGGTTTGCCACAAGTTGGTTTTCAAATTCCCAGTGCTCTTTCCTGTACCCCACCCTCGGGTGGAGTCCTCAACCTATTTAGATTTCGCTGTCTGCCTGAATAGTTGACCGTTATCTGCTCTCACTTCCACTGGCTTCATGTTTTGTCTACATTTTATGATTTTAGTATTTTGAGTCTACTTTTTTTTTTTTCTAACTTAATCAGTCTACCTAAAGTTCTGTCAATCTTGTGTGTCCAACTATTAGCCTTAATGATTTTCTTGACTGCTTTTCTATTTTTATCAATATTTTACTTATTTCTGTGCTACTCCTTCTTATTTCCTTTGTTTTGTTTACTTTGGTTTGAGTTTATCCCTCTTTTTCCAGTTACTTAAAGTGGAAGAGATTCAATTACTAATTGAGATTGTTCTTTTTAAATATAAGCATATACAGCTACAAATGTCTTTCTGCTTTAAATTTTCCCTATATGCTATAATATGTTGTAACATTTGCATTCATCTCAAAGTATTTTATAATTTCTTTTTTGACTTCTTCTTTGACACATTGGTTATTTATGTTTGTTACTTTATACATATTTGTGAGTTTCCTAATTTCCATCCGTTATTGATTTCTCATTTAATTCTGTGTGGTCAAAGAACATACATTTTATGATTTCAGTCCTTTTTAAATTCATTGAGGTTTGTTTTATGACCTAGCATATCCTGCGGAATATTCCATACTGGCTTGAAAGTGATGCGTTTCCTGCTGTTCTTGAGTGCAGTGTGCTATTAGGTCTCCTAGGTTTATTTGCTTTATGTTGTTGTTCAGGTCTTCTGTACCATTGTTGATTTTCTGGCTCATTGTTCTATCTATTCTATCTCATTGTTATTTGAAGAGGCTGTTGACATCTCCAACTATTATTGTTGAATTGTTTATTTTCCTTTCAATTCTGTCTTTTTTTCCCTTGCTTTATGTGGTTTGAGGCTCTGTTGTTAGGTGCATATATGTTTATGATTGTTATATCTTCCTGATAGATTAAACTCTTTTCATTATAAAATCTCCCTCTTTATATCTAGTAATGTTTTCACTTTTAATTTTTGTCTGATATTTGTATACCAGTATATATTAATATATCACTTCAGCTTTTTTATGGCTGCTATTTGCATAGTATATCTCTTTTTCCCCCCATTCTTTTACTTATATTTTTGAATCTAAGGTGTATCTCCTATATACAGCATATAGTTGAATCTTGTTGGGTTTTTGTCCCAATGTGATAATCTCTGCCTCTTGATTGGACCGTTTAATCTACTTACATTTAATGATATTAATGATGTGATAAATTACTTCCTTTGCTTTTTGTTTTCTGTATGTCTCAAGAAGTTTTTGTTTCTCTGTTTCTCCTTTATTGCCTTCTTTTGCATTAAGTGGATATTTTCTAGTAAAATTTTTAATCTCTTTAGAAAACTATTTAAAAATTTATGTATCTTAATGTATCAGAATTTACTCTAGATTTATAATCATTTAATTCCAGTGAGATATAGAAACTTTACTTCTATGTAGCTTTATTTCTTCTTTCCTTTTCTGTGCTGTTATTTCACGTATAGTATCCTTATATATGTTACTACACATTGTTATAATTATTTCTAGACTAGTTCAGGAAAGTCTATTTCCTCCACAGCATGCAACCACTGATGTTACTTCTCAGAGAGGGCAGCTTTGGGAGATTATGGCATAATCTCCCTGACAAACAGGGTTAACTATGGTTTTACCCAGGCTATCCCTTTCCCTGACCTGTCTCTTAAGCTTCTGGCCGGTCTGCCTCTGTTGATATCACACCCAGCTGTTAGCTTCCCCTAACTGGTTGATTGTTTTATTGTTTTGAACAACATGCTCTGCCTTAAATTGATCCAAAGTCTAATCCGGTAAATTCAGGCATTTCTTCCAGGTTAGTGTGTTGCCAGCTTGGAGGCTTGCTCCAACTGGAGGAGAAGCCTTCGGAACTGTTTTTACCCTGGTTCTCTCTGTTAGGCTTCTGGGGTTCTACTGCTTCACTCTCTGCTGTCATGCATCTATCAGTGTCCTCTTCATTGCTCACTGCCAACATCTCCATTGTTTCAGACGGAGTCCTTAGGCATAAACTTCTCCGTAGTCTGTTCCATATAATGTCAATCCCCTTAGAAGATTTACAGAGCTCTCTATTCCTATGAACTGCCTATCCTTCCATCCACCCCCACCCCCTGGGAAGAATCTTTGCATGCCTGCTCTGGAGTTGGGAAAAGGAACGGCAGCCCACTTCTTCCACTTCTGCACTTGCCAGGTGTGGTAGCCCCTGGTCATCTTGACTAGCTCCTCCATGTATGGAGCGTCTGCTCCATGAGCAGGTGATGGGAGGGAAGATCAGAGCCCAGTATTCTTAGTCTACCAGGTCTTTAGTAGACCTTCCACCTGTTGCACCCCAGTTCTTTCAACTCTGTCTTCCTGGAATAGTTCTGAGATATGGTGCTAGGGAGTTTGAGAGATGCCAGTGACCTGCCTCTTCTGGGGTAAAACTGCAGCAAAAGACTGGGAACTGAAGGGGAGAGGAAATTCCATCTTCATGGCTACCACTGTCCAGAGTATGCTTCTATCACACTAAAATGCAGGGGGGCGGGTGGTGTCATGGCTCAGATGCCACAAGTTTTCACTGTTTTGCTGGGATTTAGTAAATTATTGAATAAACTGTTTTCAACTTCTGGAGATTTTACATTAAAAAATAATTTTCACCAATTAAAATGGTTGTTTCTCTGGGGAGAGAGCCTACCAGCTCTTCACACTGCCATTCTAGAAGTCCTCACCCTCTCGTATTCTTTTTCTTACATCAACGTAATTTCTTTTTGACTTGATGCCACTAATTGCCCTTTGCCAGGTCTAATTTTCTTTTGACTGTGGGAACACTTGAGCATGTGCTGTGAGAATAAGAATGCTAAAGGTAATCACAGCACTGTGCGTTAGCTCTGTAGATCTGAGGACCTTCCTGCCTGATGGAGGGGTGAGGTTTCTCTACTCAAGCTCTGCTAAAGGCTTAAACAGGAAATGCTTACTATTACCCAGAGAAACATGCCATAAGCAGAATCCCTATCACTAGGCTTGTACTACAGAATTTTCCAAGCAAATAGCTTCCCTGACTTTCTCCAGGCTTCTGTCTGTACAGTGTCTATGTTACTTTATTTCTTGGCTGTGCTCAGATAGTGAAGGGACAACTCAGGGGACTGTCTGTAGGGAAGTTGTTCAGTAATGTGTTGGAGGAGGGGCTGCATTAGGAGGAATCTACTGAGAAGCAGTTTAAAGTCACTGGCCCAAGCGCACCACAGATCTGTTCCAGAGCTGCCCTCTTTCCTCTCTAGGGACCAAAGGAATATATAAAATACATTCTTTTTAGTGCTGCCACCCTCCCCAATAACTAAATACCACACAGTTGATAGAAATGGAAATAAATCAGTGGATTACGAAGATATTTAGGACCCTGTAATGAAATGGATATGGAGGGATATGAGGAATGGGGGTGTGTCAAGAATGACTCAGAGTTATAGGATTGTGCAACAGTATGTTAAATATCCTATGGACAGAATAGAGAGAAAGGGAGGGAGGAGGCGGGGTGCGGGGGGGGGGGGGAAAAGACTAGATATTCCCAGGAATTAAAAGCTGTGGGGAAGCAGATGAGCCCACAAGGAAATTGAGAAATGGAGATGGAAGAAAGAATTTCAGGAGGTTCTGGGGTAAGATAGTGTTTTACACGAGGAAAGTGGTCAAAAGTACGATTTGCTATTGAGAAGTTACGATAGAAGAGGGCTGAAAAGGACCATCTGATTGTGTGGCATGGAAGTACGTGGTGACTTTGGTAGGAATTGTCTGTGTGAGGGACGGGGAAGACTTGTATTACAGAGGGTTGAGGAATGAATGGGAGTTGACTTGGTGGGATAGGCAGGTGTAGGCAAGAGATGACTGATACAAACTCCCCTTCCTTCTGAACTCAGGGGAGACGTTTAGAGAGCAGGAAGGAACTGAAGGAGTGAGAAGTTAGGTCTTAACTGTGGAGAGAAAGTTCATGCCAAGATAGGGCTGAGGGCATTCGAGACTAATTCATCTACTGTGCATGGGGTGAGCAGAGAGTAAAACATATTGGAACTAGACAGGTATCCTGGCCCTGACATTTGTTACCTGTGTGACTCTCTGTAAGCAAGACATTTAATCCCCATGTGCCTCAGTTTCCTGAGATGAGAGTTAGTAAACCTACTCTGAAAATTTCCCATGACAAATGAAATTGTGTATATCCATCAATAGGTGCATAAGTGTTAGTGTTTCCTTCCTTTCTTGCCCCATTTTACCTACCCTATTTAATTTCAAATGTATATGAAGATATTATTAATATTTTGTTCTGTGCACAGCCACCTTTGCAAGAACACTGGTTATCCAGACAATAAACAATATCTGTTGAGCATCTGTATGAACAAAGAGAAACTTTGCATGCGTGGTTCAAACATGGAAGTGACACAGTCAAATTTATATTTAAATACAATTACTGCATTTCAGTTGTGGGGGGGAAAGGCTATATAAGAGAGAGTGTAGGAGCATGTGCACTGATCTAGGCTACATAGGATCGTGTCCTGTGGCTGAGGATTGTTGTGGAGAAGAGGGAGGTGAATTGATTTGGGAAATTTTATACGGGAGAGTGGACAGACGTGGAAATTAACTAGGACCAGTGGGTAAATGGAAAGAATAAGACAAAGATGATGCTAAAAGTTTTGACTGGGGCACCTGGAGGGATGAGCAAGTAGTGTCACTCACTGAGAATCATCTTGACTGGCGACTGTTCTGACAAAGTTGTCTGCTGAGCAGGACAAAACATCAGTGACACCGTCCGAGTAAATTCAGAGTATTTCTAACAGTGAACGGTGTAGAGCTAGACGAATGCTTGACGTAATCTATAGAAGAGAATGTGAGATATATGAAAGGTCTATACAATTTTTAGACAATAATGCACTAAGGTGTTCCAGAACCAATTATGGCCATATTCTGTTTCACAGAAAATTTTTCTATGAATACTGCCAATCATGTAAAAACTCCATGCGTTTTGACACGTGTCACTTATAGAAAAAGTTACTACAGGAAGTTAGCAGCCTTCCCCATGTCTCTCCAGACGTTGAAAGCTCAGCTGTGGCTCAGACTGGGGGCAAACAGTAGGAACAACATAAGATTCCATTGAGTGCTTTTTCTTCTGTCTGTGTTTTGACTGTCATCCTTTCAGCTTGTAACAAAAGGAATGGGTTTTCCTGTGGTTAGATGGGCCTGGGAGGTTTGAAAAGTAAATCATTAAAGGGTTTCATGATGAGATTGGAATATATTATTGATATGCTGAACACCACATGGGTATAAAACAAAAGCAAAGCAAACAGGGAATGTCTCCCCACTGACCCAAGTGAGGAATTTCCAGATGCTGTCACAGCAGGCTCCAAGGATGGAACCTTTGCTGCTTCCAGGAGGTCAAATTTGTGACCTTTCCGGGAGACACACACACACTCACACACACACACACACACACACACACACACACACACACACAAACACACACACACCCCACACTTTTAAATTTGGTGTTTTAAGCTTCTAATAGCATCTGTTGCTTTCCTGCCTTGATTGGACTTTGGACAATTAAACTGAATTTCAGGCTACATAGGTGATTTGAAGACACAGAAGAATTTCCTTCTGCCAGAGGGAGAATAATTTCTACATTAAAATCGTGATAGACAACATTGAGGGGTTTTTTTGTTTGTTTTGTTTTTACTGGTTCACAGTCTAAGAGAACATCAGAATTAGAAGGGAAATCTGAGAGCAAACCCTCAGTTTTGCAGATGTAAAGTAGCAGAAGGTATAAGCGACTTAACACTCCCGAGCTCAGGCAACTGCTTAGTGGCAGAGCACAGATAAAAAAAGGTCTTCCTATTTCCTTTCTGTGTGCATTTCATCATATTGCGTTGTCTCCTTTTCATTTTTTCTTAATGATGATCTGAAAAATGGTATAAATAATCCCAGACAGAGAATACTTTGGGAGTTATTTCTTCATTCCCTTTGTTTTCCCTATAAAAGTTTTATGCCAGGTTTTGCTTACTTTAGATTATTTCAAATTCTGGGTAACCGATCATTGATGGGATCCATGTTCTAGAAGCATACCATGTGACAGAGGAAAAGCCATCCAGGGTCTTAAAAATGGATTTCTACCTATGGAGTTCAGTGATTTAGTTATCTGGGATTAAACACAATTGCTTTTCTGTTTTATTTGCTAGAATATGCAAGCTTTAACGTTAGAATATGCATGTTTGAAGGAGGGTCATTGTACCTCAGAACTGTGTTCTTTCCATCATAAAATTTTCCTTAAGTATATTTATTTCTAAAATGCATTAAGTATATTTATTTTCTGAAACCTAGTTTATGGCAAAATACACTAAAATAAATACACACGAGGTAGAAAGAAAGAACATGGGTTTTTGGATAAGGATAAACCTGGTTTCAAATCCTGGCTCCTCTGCTTCCCAACTTTGAGAAACTGAGCAGGCAAATCCACATCTCAGGATGTGGACCCCATAGCATGTTGTAAAGATGAAATAAAATAAGGCATTTGAAGGACTCACACATTGTAGGCAGTTGGTAAGAGGAATAATAACACAGCTATTTAAGCAGTTCATTCCTTTGCTTGGTTTAATATTCCATCACAGTTCTAAGAGCTACATTTGGGTTAAGTCATGCTGTGCGAGAAATTAATAATAAAAGTGCTTTGAAAGGAAAAATACTGTCTAATATAAAGTAAAATTAAATGAGGTAGTGATTGTCATCCTTTTGGCATTCATGAAATATTTAGATTATTTTTCAACATTATTCCAGTCTGGAGAGAACATGGATGTGAAGGGAACTTCTAAGGAATCGTAGTTCCCCCATTTAACTCCGTTAGACATTTCAGTCCTGAAGCTCATGGCTTTAATGTAGGCTGGTCAGTTCTGATGCTCTGTCACAGCACGTCATGACTGCACAAAGGACCATAGTTGCCTTTCAGAGCTTGAGGCACGTGCATTGCCTGTCGGTGTCGGTGAGGAAGGGGCTCTAAATCATAAGAGCTGGTCAGCACTCTCAGTGATTCAATCTAAATCTCTCATTTTAAAGAGATGGACATGAGCGTATACAAATTCCACTTGAGAAGTCAGTGAATAGATTTGGGATCTAGCAGATAGGTGTTGAATGAATATTTGTCCAATTAAAGAAAGTGTATGTCTTTTGGACCTAAGTAGATTGCTTTGAGGTGAAGCAGGTTAAGCAAATCATCAAAAAATGTGAAATGACAATGTGTTCAGATTTTTAAAAATTCCTGTCTTTAGTTTTAATTTCTCTGGGCATGTACCTTTGTTTTCCTTGACTTTAATTTTCTTTCAACACGTAGATGATAGACAGACAATTCCAAAACAATGGCAGATCTTTTTTGTTCGTCCCTTACTAACACAACTGCCGCAGACAAATGCCACCCTGTTTCTCCCCCAGGCCCCCACCACCCCGCCCCACGGGTGAGTAGTTTTTTCCTTCCACAGATTAAAACTCAATCTCAAGGTTAAAGCACGCATTTTAGCTCTTAGTTCCATTGATTTAGCAGTTTTTTTTTTTTTTTTTTTTCCTAACATGGTCCATCTCAGTATAATTTGCATTTTTTGGTGACTTTTCTTAAATTATTGATTCATCTGGTTTAGGATTTTGCTTTGGGTCTTTTCATGCAACAGCTTTTTAGAGTGGTCTAAGTGGGGACATAAAGGGGCTATTTTAGACACATTTTAATCTTAGCCCAAAGCATCTAGAACCTTCTGAGTGAGTACGTTCCCACAAGTGTCATAGTTTTTATGTAACCATTTAAATGGAAAAAAAAAAAAAAAGTAAATACCAGCCATGGGATACTTACACACCTAGACCTAGACTGTGTAAGAGAGGAAGAAACGGTGTTTTTTCCCTCACCTCGCTGAAGCTGCATTATCACTGAGGCGCTAGATAACTTCTGTCATGTGCAGTGAAACCAGGGCCTGATCCAGAAGCCAAATGTGAATTCTGATCCTCATAGACGTACAAGTTGTATCTCAGGAGGTGCTGGAGTTCGTTAATGTTTTCTTCATAGAATATGCTGTAACCGGAAAACTCATACCATTGTTGAATTTGTGAACCAAATTCAATAAATGTCTTTAGACTTCTACAGTTATTTAAGAGTGGGGTTAAATTTTAGAGACAGAAATGCTTGGATTTTTTTTTTTCTTTTCCTTTTAATGATTCCAAGGTCATGCTAAACGATGCAGTTGAACCTTTAAAATGATTATTTGTTTATGGAAGTTTTCCAAATATTAGTTGATGGGAATGAGATGAGTAAAATATCTAAACACATGAGTGGCTCTTTTACTTATTTATATGTTTACGTATTTTATTTTTTTAATATTCTGGATATTAGGAATCAGAGTCATGTCCAGCGTGTGTTGGAAGAGATTCGTTTGTACCTAGGACAAGTAATAAAAAATTTAAGCAGATTAATGGACACTCTATTCCTCTTTCTTTCTTTTTCTTTTTCCAATTTAAATTGTAAACAGTATATCCTATGAGGAACTGGAGAAGCAGTGAGTAGTCCAAAGCAAATAATTACCTTTTCTTTCTGTTTACAACGAGGTTCAGAGAGCACTTCTTTTTCATTTTCATTAAAAAAAAAAAAATCCCTCTTCTTCCTCCAGAAAATTTTAACAGTAAGAAATAATCCCCAGTCCCCCTAACATCGTTAATAAGAAAGGAAAGCACTGGGCATCAGCCTTGCTCCCCTGGTGCCTCCTTTTCCTTCCCGAGTGAGGAATGCTAACTGCATTGTGCTGTCATGAGCTGTGCCCAAACTACTGTTTTCTGGTCCACTGTTTATTTGATTTCTTTATTGTAATGAAACTCAGATGGCTGGTGTTTACACTAGCAGTGTGCTGGGAGATCACGCTGGGAACCGTCCTAATTAGCTGCAAGTGGGTCTCAGAATTAGAATGGAGGAAAGAACAAATTTTTAGTAACGACTTTAAATTGAAGCCCTCATTTATTTTCATTACGGCCAGACCTGAAGCAAGCTAATGTTTCCCAGGTCTTTCTAAGCAGGGCTTGTGGCTCAGTGCAGTGGAGTAAAACTCAACTATTTCAAATGTGCTTCAGCCTCCATTGCTCCAGGAAAGGGGCTTCACGGCAAGATTGGAGCGAGGCGCCCAGCTAGAATTGTCAGAGCAGAAGATGAAGCGCACAGGGGTAGTGAGGAACTTCTGTCCAACTTTGAACTCTGCTTCACATAGAGAGTTATGTTTTCTGAGTTCTGGGACCTGAAAACACCTTTTCCTGCCTGGGTATATTCTCGGAAATGGAATCTTTTGGTGTTCACGGCAAAGTAACCAGTGAATTACAGTTTACTATTCAGCACATAATAGAGACTTCAGTCTAACAAGAACATGGCTTGCTTTAATGAGCCAGAGTTTCCATAGCTTCTGGATTTGTGGCATTCATTCTTGGGAAGCAACTTATTGGTCAGTCATATGCGATTTGAACTATCTAGTCACACTTCATGTAGAGGGTATCTCCAACACATTTTCTGTAGCACAGAACATCGTTTTTAATGGTTACAACATGTAGCCAGATGCCTTCCAAGGCTTATTTTGGGATGTAATTCTAGTATGTGAATTTGTAAAACATGATTTATAAAAGCTGCAACGGTTTTACTGCGGAATCAGACATTCTTCTCTGTAGAGGCACCGACATACATGTCTCTGTGTTCTTATTTTCTCACCAACCAAAGCTGGGGATGAGCTTAATGAGAGTTAAGAAAAAACTGGGTGTAAAATATTTGATGATTAATATATAAAAATGAAAATGTGTTTTTGCACAAAATAGTGCAGTATTTATAATCATGTACTGGAAAACTTTTGTTTGTCTGTTTCTGTTCTTTAAAATGTGGCAATATTAATAATCTGACTTTTCCTTCTGAATGGTAGAAAATCATATATCTGATAAAGGTACTGGTACCTAAAATATGTAAAGAACTCTTACAACTCAAGAATAAAAAGACAAATAACCGAATTGAAAATGGGGAAACAATCTGAGTATTTCTGCAAAAAATATATACAAATACCCAGTCAGATCAGAAAAAGATGCTCAACATCATTAGTAACTAGAGAAAATTAAAACCACTTCACACTGACTGGGTTTGCCATAATCAAAAGACAGATAGTAGCAAGTATGGATGAGGATGTACAGAAATTGGAACTCATACTCTGCTGGTGGGAATGTAACATGGTACAGCCACTGGCAGTTTCTCAAGAAGTTAAACATAGAATTACCATATGACCCGGAAATTCCACCCTTAGGTATATACTCAAGAAAATGAAAACATGTGTTCCCACAAAAGCTTGTACACGAATGCTTATTAACAGCATTACTCATTATAGCCCAAAGGTGGAAACAATGCAGATGTCCATCAGCTGATGAATGTTGTATATTCCTACAGTGGAATAGTATTCAGCCATAAAGGGAATGAAGCCCTGATACGTGATACAGCATAGATTAATGTTTTTTTTTAATTTGTTTTAGTGGTTTAAAACAGCACGAATTTATTTTCTTACAGTTCTGGAAGTGAGAGTCCAAAACGAGTCTTAAAGAGCTAAAATCAAGGTGTCAGCAAGTCTGGCCTCTTCCAGCTTCTAGAGGCTCCCCAATGGCCAGCACAATTTTGAAAATATTTTTGTGCTAAGTGGGAGAAGCCAGTCACAGCCCAGATTGTATGATTCCATTCGTATGAAATGTCCAGAACAGGCAAGTCTATAAAGACAGAAGACCGACTGGGGGGAAAGTAGATGATAGAATTTGGGGGTGATGGCTAAAGGGTTTGGGGTGATAAATATGTTCAAAAATTGACTGTGGTGACGGTTGCACATACCTCTTAAAATACCAGGGAAACATTAAATTGCATACTTTAAATGGGTGAATTGTATGCTTATGGATTATATCTCACGAAGGCTGTAACAAAAACCATAATGTGATCTTTACTTGCTTTAAAAGGAAATTTTATATTTCTTCATTCTATTAAGAGGTTGAGCCTACAGAAAAGTTCTTTTGCAGCCACCAGGCATGTACGATTCTCTGCAGTTCCAGGAAAGTGCAGTGTGTTTCCTCTTCTCAACCTTTGTTTACCTTGTCCCTTTGTCTGGAATGTTTTTGCACTCTTTAAAATCTCATTCTCTGAAGTTCACCACCAATGCTATTTCTCCTGTGAAACCTCCCTTGATGAACCTAGCTGGAACACTTTCTTCCTGGTGCTCTCACAGAACCCACTGGTAGCTACACCGTCCCCTGAATGTTGATCAGACAGGCCTCTTCAATATTGTTTAGTCCAAAGCCATCATTTTATAGAGGAGAGAGCCAACACACAGGGAGGAAGACTGCCCGTCTCAGTCACACAACTACCTGAGATCAAGATTTCACTTCTTTGTAGATTCTTGAGGCCAAGAGTGAAGTGGCCCTCCTGCCTCAGTGAACAAGAGGGAAAGAAGTCTATTTTATTCTTAATTTTGTCGTCATAAAACCATCTTCTTGCTTTGATACACTGGAAATTTCTAGCTTGCTTGTGGGACTGCAGGAATTGATATCTGAGGAAAGCAGGCCTGTCTGGGAGCCAGAAGGTGATGTTGGAAAATCCAGACCAATTTAAAGCTTGATGCCAGATTTGGATTTCAACTCCACAGATTTGTAACACATTTCCATCCTATTACAGGAAAAGACGTGTACTTCATAGTGATACCGAGTTTAAATGGTGTTTGTTTCTGTCTGAGACAATATACCCCTGATCTTTATAACTTCTCTGTTGCATCATATCAGAAACATGATTTATGCATGACGTGGCTCATGTAAAGGGGCCTTTGAAGTAAAATGTAGTAAAATGAGATAACAGTCAAGAGAAGAAAGAATGGCATTGGCTTTATAGGAGTTCATTTTTAACCCAGTTAACCATTTAGATGCTGAGAGAATAAATTGAATTTGAGAAGGTCTAGTTCTTAGACCTACAGTAATGAACTTGGTCTTCTATACATCTCCACAGGAGATGAGTATAAAGTAAATAATAGCTCCTTGTCTCATGTTACTGCTATCAAAGTGCATTATAAACAGTAAAGTTCTTTGGAAATTGCAGTACAGAGTTTATAAGACTTACAATAGATCTGCATTTTCTCAACTTAGTTTAAAATTTGTTTTTCAGTTTCCACTGTACCCTTAATGCTGGACTTAACCACAGGCAGTTAATAAAAATGATACATGAGATGGTCTCTGTCTTTGAAAACACTCCACTTTCCTTTTCTTCTGCTGCCTGCTGCAGTGTGATCGGCAGGCCAGGGAAGTTGCTTCTCTCCACATGGGGCGTCCTGTCCTCCGTTTCTCCCCCTGCAGACGAAGGCAGAGGCATAAATTAGGCCAGTTCTCCTCTTCCATTCTGTTTGCAATCAGAGAGCCCTGAGTAAATCTCACCCTTGGATCTTATTTGGTCTGGTAATCACTGCACCTCTTTTTTCTGTCAGATAAACTCAGAGAAGAGTCTTCGATTTGTCCAAACCTCCCACGTATTGGGCTGGCCAAAAAGTTCGTTGGAGTTTTTCCGTAACATCGTATGGGAAAACCCGAACGAACTTTTTGGCCAGCCCAATATGCATGACTCAGGAAGCCCCCTTGGGTAGAAATTCAAAGTGACATTGAGGCAGAAGTACAACTTCAGGGAGGCAAGTCCTGGGGAAGCCACCATGGCCACCCTGGACCTGTGTGTTGCAGGAATTAATATTATAGTCATAGCTGGCATTTTAGGCATTGACTCTGGAATTAGATTATTAGATTTGAGCTATAAAAATCAACTAAATTCCATGTGGGATATGGAACACGTGTGCTTGGCATTTTGCTCTATGAATGTTTGTCCTGCCATTGATTGGTAATGATAAGTCAGGTGTTCCTAATTCTGTTCCGCTGTATTTTAACTTCATCTTGCATCAAGGAAGACACGGCTGAGTAAATAACTACTGGCTTCCTTGTCTCTTCTGCAGATTCCTGAAGTTACCGCTCTGCATGCACATTTTCACCTTCCTCTAAATACTGTGTGTGTTTCTAATTGTCTTTGGATTATTAATCATGAGTGCTTTGGTCCTGGTGGTAGATTTCTAGGATGAACCTAATCAGGATGGTGGAAGGACCGTATAAGACCCCAGAGGCTCTTATTGTAGAGGCTATGCCACCATCTGGGCTTCAAGTACAGATACAGCTCCATGTAATATTACAAGCTTCAAAGTTAAAAAGGGTATTTTTAAAAAGGACTGAACTACAGCACTATCTCTAGGATATCAGATTTCCTCAGAAACTTTGGAAGAAACAAAATCAATTAAAGATTTGGGTCATACACTAGGAAAAGTATGAGTAGGAGAATTTGTAAAATGAAGGAAGAAATGGATTGAATTGGAAGGAGTAAATTTTACTTTGTGGAAAGTTTGGATCATAGAGGTCAGACTAAGCAGATATTCAAAAGCAAAAACTTACCTGTGACTGCTTTAAAAATTGAGACCAGGAGAAAGGAATATTTTAGTTATGCTTGTATTAGGAATGATAACAGCAGGAGCTGTGGCCCAAGGGCATGGAACAAATGACAAAAGGCAAAACTTAGTAAGCAAACAAATGACTTCCTCAGAGAAAAATCAAATCTAGAAATTATGGAAAGTCCACCTTAAAAATAAAACCAGGGATTTAGTAAAAGAAGCAAATTATGAGCCAATCCTTACAGACGGGAAGAGCTACTTAGAAAAAAGATGGACAAATCTGAGAGGACATGGCTGGGAGGGCCAGGATCAGTCCTGCTGGCACTGTTAGATGAGCTTGAAGAGGACATGATTGTTCAAATGGGGCAGCAGGCACAGTCCATACTGCAGGGAAACGTGCTCTTGGGGCTTATAGTGTGTGAGTCTAAGCCAGAAGTCTCAAACTGGCTGTCTTGGGGCTACATTGGACCCAGAAATATATTTTGTTGTGCTAATACACTTTTTTAAAATGTGAACTTTAAAATAAGAAAATGGAGGTTTCAAATAAGACTGAATAAAACATCCCAGGGATAGACACTCTGGCATCCCCAGGCCCAGCGCCTCATGGGGCTGCAGTCAACTGGAGCCCAGCAATGAAGTCATCCCAGGTGGGGATTTTTCTCTCCAGATGATGTCTCCCCTTGCCCTGTTGTCTGCTTTTAGGTCACCCACTTGGTCTCTGCAGACATTTGGGGTTGTAACTTCTGTTTAAAGGCAAGATATAGACAAAATGAGACACACCTAAGGGAGCTGGCAGATAAGAGGATTTTATTTAAAGCTCAAGCCAATTTTATTTAAATCTCAAATAAGAGCACAGGCCAGACCTGGGCTAGATGATATATTGAAGGAAGGATGTCATGGGGTAAATTTAGCCTCCTCTGCCAGGTGAAATGGCGGCCAGCTTTGGGTGAACAAAAGATGCTCTTGGCAGGCCCAGAAATCATTAACTTCATAGTTCGTATTAGGTGGGTAATCACAAAACAGTCCAGAATATAGGTTTGGGGAAAAAATGTCATGGCTCATGAGTTAGGTGCTCACATCACTAGAGGATAAATGGTTGAATCATTCCAGCTATGTGTCTGTAGG
>NW_006780945.1:4213754-4245712 GCF_000442215.2 Lipotes vexillifer
TGTGCCCTCTGTAAAACTATTCAAATGAAAACAAACTATGGGGTTTGTCCAAAGACAGAACTGCTTATAGAATATTAGTATTTCGAGTTTATAGCATTTGAGAGGAATTGATGGTAAATATAAAGACAGAAGAGAACTGAAATGAAGAAATGAAATGAAGAAAAGTGAAAGATAGGTCAGGACAGGAGCCAGTGGAGAAATGTGACGAGGGAAACATTTCAAAGGCCAGGATGTCTGAATGACTTTAAGATGAAGGATGATCAGTGTTCGCTGCTATTTTAAATTATGTGCCTTAACCTCCCTCACAGCCAAAACCTTCATGAAAATCTACTTACCACAGAAATGCCATGTGTTTGTGGGGAAGAAAAGAAAAAAATACAACAACTGAGTTCCATGTCTGGAGCAGAGGAAAGAAAATGCCCACAGGAGATGAGATACTAGCAAAATGAACTCAGATCAGAAGTTCAGCAGGGTAAAAAAGAATTTGAATCTAGATATGACCATGAGAACATGAGACTTTGGTCTTTTGCAGAAATCTTGGGGAAGGCTAGGCATATCCCACAGGATGTGGAATAGGGGCTCTAGCCAATTTTATTTAAATCTCAAAGGATTGGGTGACCTTAGGTGACATTTCGTTACAACTTTAGTTTGCCCAAGCAGAATACCTGATGCTCATTGAGTTTTCTTTTCTTTTAATAAGCTTCCTGATGATCCAATAATAAGCTGGCCAGTGCAATGCTGAGACCACCTTGGAACACCACCTCCTGGTGTGAATGTGGGAAGAGGCACTTGAAGGGGCTGCTGATTCTGGACTGAGGGTTTTCCACTTGGAATACTGGTTCCAAGTTATAGTCCCATTAGAAGGATCCCTGAGGAGTAGACAAATGTGCTCTAGTATCCAGTCACCTGTTGGCAGACTCCAAATAAAAGCGAAACAAGGAGCCCTCAGAATAACTAAGTTTATGGTAGTTGGCTGGAATAGGGTTTGAAAAAATAAATATCGCCTTCTTCCTTGGAATGTACAATTCCAGTGTGCCAGTTGATGAGACTGAAGAAATTCTTTTATTGGAAACATTCCTATGCTGAAATCTCAGTGGTAAATGAAAAGGATGTGTGTTTGTGAAGACTAAAATCTGTAGTTATTTCACAGGGACTAATGACACCAGGATAGGTAAGTCTAGTAGAAAACTTGATTAAAATACTAGAGAAGTCTTCTGTGAGATACTGTTGAGCATGGTCAATTAATTTATTGAGGAGATTACTTTATAAGATCTTTAAAATTAATACAGTTCATCTAATCACTTGGTTTGCCAGTCGAAAACGATTACACATTTCATTTTACTTAGCTACAAGGAGTTCCTCAAAAGAAGCAGGGGATGAAATGAAATAAAACTTGGCTTTTCCTTTTTTTGTTTTTTTTTTTCCTTTTTCTTCACAGTATAGAGTGGCATACATCTTATCGTCTTACGGTAGTACTTGGATGTGCTGTTTGGTAGTAGTAAAATTAATTTCTATTTTAAAAAAGATAAGGTTCCTGAGTATCGAATGAGCCAAGCTTGATGTACCTTTAAAATCTGGCTCAGAGAAGGGCCAGGAAGATTTTAAAATTCAGCAGTAGTTGCTATTCAGAAGGTTGTTCTAGTACCATTGCCAGTAAAAACTCAAAGTGAAAGGTCTAATGTATCCACATTGGATTTGAAAAACTATGTTCAGGGCAACTAAGCAATGACTTCTTGGTGTCTCTCTCTCTCTCTTGCTTTTGCTCCTGCTCTCTCTAACACACACACACACACACACACACACACACACACACACACACACACACACACGGAGAAATTGCATGTTTCAAAAGTGTCCTATGCTATGGACTGATTGAGTGTTCTGATGTGAGCAAACAGAGTTCTTGCAGACAGAAATGTCTCTACCTCCTTGCCTTCTCCTTTCTTTGTGCAAACACAAATAAAAAAATTAATTTTTTAAAATTATTACTTTGACACTTAATGTCTTTCTCATAAGTGAAGTATAAGCTGTTTGGGGAGGCGCAGTTCAAGCTGTGAAATGCAAAAGGAAAGGAGAGAGGGCTTGAGAGCTGGATTCAGGAAATATTTTGTTGAAACCAACACTTAGTGATGTAACTCAAAGAACCATCTTCCAATGAGATGAAACGTGGCACTGGGGGAGATAGGAATAGGAATAGCAGGAGCCTCGGGTCCACTGCGCCAGGCTCATCTGATTGTTACTTTGGTGGTTTCTTCCACATTGATGCCTCAAAGGACTGTCCATCGATGGCCCTGTCAGACACTGAGGACTAAAAGTGAGGACTAAAAGTGATGTTAATAGTAGCTACCATAACCTGAGGACCTATTATTTGCCAGCCTCATGCTAAGCACTTTAAAAATATTGTGTAACTGAATTCTTACCACCCTGTGGAGCAAATATCATTATTCCTGCTTCACAGGTAGATGACTAATGAACTAGATGAAATGACGTTTTCCTTTCTACTTGGTATAATTGAAAGAGAACGAGTTTAGAAAAAGTAAGACTCATCTTTATCTTTCTCCTGACCTGGGATGTAAGAGAAGAAGACACACATTGTAAATTTATGGTAGGAGAATTTTCTTGAATGTGAACTTAGACATGACTGTTCCTACATGAAAATGAAGACTGAGTTCTTCCACAGAACACCCTGGAGTCAGTATGTTTTCCATGGTAGATGTAAGGGACATAGCGGGCTCTCTCTACTCTTCTTTCTAAGCAGAGTCAGACAACGTTTTTTCAGCCTAGTGTAGAGGGAAGAAGCATGAGCCTGGAAAAAACCTGAGGTTTTTACTGAAACAGTCCTGAGATTGAAGCCCTGCACTAATATTTACTTAATGGAAAGACTGTTACCAGTTGTTTCAACCATTATAAACTCATATGTAAATTTGTGTATTTAATTTAGATTGGAGATAATGTATACCAAGAGCTTCTTACATAGTAAGCACTCCACATGTAAAAGCTTTTTAAAAAAGTTTTATTTTAGTTTTTAAAAGATTGTTGTTTAGTTTTATTTTAGTTATGGAAGTTTCCCAAAGGGCTTTATTGTCCATTATGGTAGAATTAAATGCATTTGCTTTAACCGTTCATTATGGATCAATAGTCTGTAAATTTATTCATGAATTTCTGGACTCAACTTCTGTTCATCCTTCAGCCAGTATCTGCACCTGGGGTAATCAGTTTTTGTATTTTCACCTAATCTGTTAGATGGGCTTCCTCTTACCTCTCCAGAATTAGACTACTAATACTAGAGTTTGAGGGTTTGATGCCAAATCTGTGTTTGAGCTATAGTCTAGTTTTGTAATGCTGTCCTTTCAACTTTCATCTCTCCTTCTCCCTAATATTTAGTCTGTTCTCAAGAATACTTCTCAGGGTGCCTTGTCCTCTTCTGCCGGAAGATCTTTCTTTATGAGATCAAGGGCAACATGGGATTTGATTATTAACATCCATGCCAACTTTTGCTTCTCCATGTCTCCATCACCTGAAGTTTGTTTACTGGCTCTCTTAAAACTCTTCTTACTGTTTGACTTGCTTTAAAATTTAGATGGGCTTGTGGTAACCAGACAGCTTTCCAGATTTCTACTTCAACATATCAGGACAATTTTATTGGAAAATGGCCTTTGAATCTTCAGTTATGATCTAGGTTTCTGGAGTCTTTTCAGTTGTACCCATATAAAAATGGAGTTCTAGTACACAGACTTTTATGAGATACAATGTGAAAATGGGCATTAAGTACTTGATGTCAACTCGGCATATTATAACACCTCCCTTTATCTGTCATAGTCAAAAGTTGATTTGTTTCACGTGGTAAGTGCCAATACTTTTAAATATTAACTCTTTAAGTGGAAATAAATCTAAAGAGTATAATGCTCTTATATATTTTTAAACAACTTTTTTTCTGATTGTATAACTAATGGATATACATTATAAACAATTTAAAGTGAAAAGAAGCATAAACAAAAGTAAAAGTCACTCATATCCCACCTTTTGGATATTTTGTACTGTCCATCATTCCCTACTTTTTTTCTATGCATTCAAGTATTTTAAAAAGAGGATCTAAATACACATTTTGTTTAAAATCTGTCTTATCAACTTTTGACATATAACTTACATACAATAAAATTATCAATTTTTTTTTTTTTTTTTTTTTTTTTGCGGTACGTGGGCCTCTCACTGTTGTGGCCTCTCCCTTTGCGGAGCACAGGCTCCGGACGCGCAGGCTCAGCAGCCATGGCTCACGGGCCCAGCCGCTCTGCGGCACGTGGGTTCTTCTCAGACCGGGGCACGAACCCGTGTCCCCTGCATCGGCAGGTGGACTCTCAACCACTGCGCCACCAGGGAAGCCCCTAAAATTATCAATTTTTAAATGTACAGTTCACTGAGTTTTAGCAAATGCACATTCTTGTAACCACCACTGTAGTCATGATATAGAACTTTTTCATCATCCCCAAATATGCCAAAATATTCCTCATATCCATTTGCAGTAAATTCCCTCCCCCACCCCTGGCCCATGACAACAACTGATCTGTTTTCTTAATTTCCTTTTTGGATTGTTCATGGCTGGTATATAGAAACACAACTGATCTTTGCACGTTGATCTTGTACCCTGCAACTTTGCTGAATTCATTTATTAGCTTTGATATTTTCTTTCTTTTTTTTTTTTTTTTGATGGATTCTTTGGGATTTTCTTTGTATAGGATTATGTCATCTGCGAATAAAGATAGTTTTTTTTCAATTTGGATGCCTTTTTTTTCCTTACCTAATTGCTCTGACTAGAACTTCCAGTACACTGTTGAAAAGCAGTGGTGAAAGCAGGCATCCTTGCCTTATCCCTGATCGTAGGAGGAAAGCTTTTAGTCTTTCACTGTTAAATATGATGTTACCTATGGGTTTTTCATAAATGCCATTTATTATGTTGAGCAATTTCCCTTCTACTCCTAGTTTTCTGAATTTTTTTGTCATGAAATGGTGTTGGATTTTGTCAAAATGCTTTTTCTGCATCAATTGAGATGATCATGTGTTTTTGTTTCATTCATTCTATTAATATGATGTCTTACATTGATTGATTTTCTTATGTTGAACTATCTTTGCATCCCTGGGATGAATCCCACTTGGTAATGTTGTATAATATGATTTTGGGTTTACATTGCTAGTCTTTTGTTAAAGATTTTTTCATTGATAGTCGTAAGGGGTATTGGTCTCTCGTTTTCTTTGCCTGGCTTTGGTACCAGTGTAATGCTAGCCCTATATCTTGAGTCCAGAACTGTTCCATCCTCTTTCACTGATTGGAAGAGCTTGAAAATTAGTGTTAATTCTTTGAATGTTTGGAAGAATCCACCGGAGAAGCCATCTTTTCTCTGTTGGGAGGTTTTTGATTACTGATTCAGTCTCTGTTATATAGGTCATTCAGGTTTGTTATTTCTTTTTGAGTCATTATTGGTAATTTGTGTGTTTCTGAAAATTTTTCTATTTAATTTAGGTTATCTTACCTGTTGGCACACAATTATTCATAGTGTTCCAATGATTTTTATTGCCTTAACATTAGTAATACTTCACTTTCATTTCTGATTTTAGTTATTTGTATCTTCTCTCTTTTTTTCTTATTCTAGCTAGAGGTGTGTCAATTTTGTTGATCTTTTCAAAGAACCAACTTTTGGTTTTGTGATTCTATTATTTGATATTTCCACTTCATTGATCTCTGCTCTACTCTTAATTGTTTTCTCCCTTCTTTTGCTCTTCTTTTTTTTAGCTTCTTAGGGTAGCTATGATCAATTGATAGAGGAAGAGAAAACTCAATCCTGATTTACATATGGTTGTGCATGATATGCACACACTGTGTGAATGTGGTGGGTGCAGTACTTTCTGGGTCATCCCTGAAGGACAGTGGTGAAGGGAAAGCCTCCCAGTGGGCAGAACTTTGAGCAGTGCTCCTGGTTATTCACTTTGATTGGAAGGAACAATGGCCAGGTGTGTGATTGTAATCTGATTCGTGGGTTATGGCCAATGGTTTGGCTGGATGGTTAGGGATTTGGAAGGAACATGATTAGGAAACTGGCAATAAGGAAATTTGAGGAAGAGGTATGTAGATAAATCTTCCTGAATGAGCAAAAACTAAAGACACTTGTGTTCCAAGTGAATGCTCACTAAAGTTTGATCTCAGAAGAGAGGGACTCTAATAATCAAGTATATAGGTTGATCTGTTTTGTGGATGTCAGTCAGCCTCTTTCTCAGGCACCCCGTCTTTGCCCAAGGGCTTATGAACAAAGTGGCCATGGTGGCAAGGATTGAGGTTATGCAAGGGCTCAGCAACATGGACTTTTTACTCACCACGGTTGACCTAGCTCTAGCCAGCCCTGAGTGCCCGGTCTGCTAGCAGCAAAGACCAACTCAACACTGAGCCCCCAGTATGGCACCAGTCCCCAGGGTGATGGACAAGCTACTGGTGGCAAGTTGATTATATTGGATTGTTTCTGTCATGGAAGGGGCAGTATTTTGTTCTTACTGGAACAGACACTGCGTATTTATTTACCTTTCTTGCCTGCCATGCTTCTGCCAAAACTACCAGCCATGGACTTACAGGATGCCTGCTCCGCCATGATGGCATTCTACACAGCACTGCTTCAGATCAGGAACTCACTCACCTCACAGCAAAAGAATAGTGGCAATGGACCCATGCTCATGGAATTCATTGGTTTTACTATGTTTCCCACCAGCTTCAAGCAGCTGGCATGATAGGATGATGGGATGGCCTTGTGAAGACTTACAGTGTAAGCTACGCTGCAGTACCTTGCAAGGTTGGGAGAGGGTTCTCCAGAAAGCTGTATATGCTCTGAATCAGCATCCAATATATGGTCTGTTTCTCCCATAGCCAGAATTCATGGGTTCAGGAATCAAGGGGTAGATATGGGGGTGGTATCCCTCACTTTTAACACTAGTTGCTAACTAGAAGAAGTTTTGTTTCTCATGACCTTATGCTGTTCTGGCCCAGAGGTCTTAGTTCTAAAAGAAGGACTGCTTCCACCAGGAGACACAACAGTGGATAAATTGAACTGGAAATTAAGACTAATGCTCAACCACTTTGGACTCCTTATGCCACTGAATCAACGCAGAAAAGGGAGTTACTGTACTGGCTGGGGTGATTGATCCTGACCACCAAGGGGAAATGAGAATACTCTACATTGGAGGTAAGGAAGAGTATGTCTGGAATACAAAAGACCCCTCAGGGCATCTCTTGCTATTACTATTACCAGGCTTGTGTTTAAGGTCAATGGAAATAGACAACAGTCCAATCCAGTCAGGACTACTAATCGTGTCCCAGAACCTTCAGAAATGAAGGTTTGAGTCCCTCCACCAGGTAAAGAACCATGATCATCTGAGGATTTACTGAAGGCAAAAGAAATACAGAATGCGTGGTGGGAGGGAAAGATAGTTATAAAAGTCAGACGACTGGTTACAGAGATGAGAACTGTAATTGTCACGAGTATTCCATATTCCTTCTTACTTTCTTACATGTATGTTTGCATATGTATATATCAAATATCTTTATTTTCTTTCCTGTCTTATTCCCTTATTATGTAACATAAGATGCAGTCAGTTTATATCACAGTGTTTAAGTATTGTTTATTTTATGTCATAGTACCTAAGTTACAGGATTTCAAGGAGAAGAGCAAGCATCACCTAAGGAAGTTTTCTTTTCTGTGGAAGGGGTTAGTGTGTTTCAGCTGTGTGCAGGATAGTTGTCTCAAGTTAGGAGGAATTATAACCTTGTTATTGTCTTTATTTGGAGATTAAATATGATGTAAGGAGATGTATATAGGTGTCAAGTTGACGCGAGGTGGACTTGTGTTGGTTAATTTTATGTTTCAACTAGATGCTCAGATATCTGGTTAAGCATTATTTCTGGGTGTGTCTGTGAGGGTGTTTGTGGATGAGATTAACATTTGGATTCGTAGACTGAGTAAAGCAGATTACCCTCCCAAATATGGGTGGGCTTCGTCCAAACCACTGAAGGCCTGAATAGAATTAGATGTGGAATAAGAAACTATCAGTTCTTTCTCTGATCTGGGATATCAGTCTTCTCCTGCCCTTGGACTCAGACTTGAACTGGAGCTTAACACTATTGGCTCTTCTGTTTCTTAGGCTCTCAGACTCTGACTGGAACTAGACTATTTGTACCTCCTGGTTCTATAGCTTGCTAATTTTAGATCTTGGACTTCTCAGCCTCCATAATTGTGTGAGCCAATTCCTTATAGTGAGTCTCTTAATATAGAGAAAGAAGCAAAGCCAATATATATGGATATATATAGTCATATATCTAGGTCTTTTATTGGTTCTGTTTCTCTAGAGAACCCAGACTAATACACATACTGCAACATGGGTGAAACTTGAAAATATTATGACAGCAAAAAGGCATTTACAAAAGGCTCCATATTTGCCTGACAGCAAAAAGGCATTTGCAAAAGGCTCCATATTATCTGATTGCATTTATGTGCAATGTCCAGAATAGGCAAATCCATAAACACAGAAAGTAGGTTAGTGGTTGGCTAGGACTGGGAGATTGAGGGTAAATGGGAAAAGATTTCTAATGAGTGTAGTGTTTCTTTTGTCAGTAATAGAAATGACTGAAATTGATTATGGTGACAATTGTGTACAGATAGGAAATACAATTGAATTGTATACTTTGTGCATGTTGTATGGTATGTGAATTTTATCTCAACTATTTTACAAAAAAATCACACAGCTATTTATTTGTGGATCTGTATCTTGACTGTCTATTTATTCCATCACTATATATTTCTATCCTTAGGCCTATATCACATTGTCTTGATTACTATAACCTGATAGTAAATATAATCAAGTAGTGTAAATTATCCAGTACTTTATTTTTTTTCCAAACTGCTTTGTCTATTCTACATCCTTTGCATCTCCTCATAAATTTTAAAGTAGTTTTCTCAAATTCCACAAAAGGATTTTGATTGGGATTGTATTGAGTCTATACATCAGTTTGGAGATAATTGATATATTAACAATATTAAGACTTCCATACCATGAATTTGAAGTATTTCTTTATTTACTTAGATCTTCTTTAGTGTTTTCATCAATTATATTTTGTTAGATATATGCCGAAATATTTCGTTATTTTTGTTACTATTGTAATTTCTTTTTTTTTCACCTTTATTCATGAAAGTTATATTCACTGGATATAGAATTCTAAGTTGGATTTTTATTTTTCTTAAACTTTCAATATTTTAAAGATGTCTCTCCATTGTCTTCTGGCATGCTTAGTTTTTGGTCAAGAGATACACGGTAAGTCTTACTTTTGTTCTTCTGCATGTAATGTGTTTTTACCCTAGGTTCTTTTAAGAGTTTTTTCCTTATCACTGGTTTTTAGCGATTTGATTATGAAGTGCCACTACTGTGTGATCACATGGGTTCACTGAGTTTTTTGGATCTGTGTGTTTATAATTTTCATCAAATTTAAAAAAATTTAGGCCATTATTCCTTCAGTTTTTTTTTTTTTTCTGTTTTTGCCTTTTGCCACTTTCTCACTTTCTTGTGATTCCAGTTACACCTGTGATACCATATCTTTTTTTGTCTCTGATTTTGGTTGTTTTTGTTGCTGTGACTTTAAGTTCACTTTCTTAATCTTCAGTGTTTAATATGCTGTTAATCCTATCTGATGCATTTTAAAATAGACTCAGCTTCTTCAGAATAGTTTTAGATATACAGAAAATTTGTAAAGCTAGTACTGAAAGTTCCCGCATACCGCCAAATCCAGTTTCCTCTATTATTAGCATCTTATATTTGTATGGCATGTTCGTTATGATTAATGAACCAGTACTGCTATATTCTCATTAACTGAAGTCCATACTTTATTCAGGGTTTCTCTGTTTTTACCTGATGTCTCATTTCTGTTTCTGGATCCAATCCAGGATACCACATTATGTTTAGTTGTCATGTATCCTTAGGCTCCTCTTGACTGTGACAGCTTCTCAGACTTCTCTTGCTTTGTGATGAGCTTAATGGCTTTATGGACTGCTGGTCAGATATGTTATTCAGTTCCCTTATCGTGACATTTTTCTGATGTTGTTCTCATGATTACACTGGGGATATGGGTTTTTGGAAGGAAGCCCACAGAGATAAAGTGTCATTTTTATCACATCAAGGGTATATCCTATAACATGATTTATCACTGTTCATGTTGACCTTGGCCACCTCAGTGAAATAGTAGTTGTCAGGTTTCTTCACCGTAAAGTTACTCCTCTCTCCCCTTTTTCCATACTGTATTTCTATAGAGTGATGTCATTATGTGCAGCCCATGCTAGGCAGTGGGGAGTCGTGCTCCCCTCCTTGAGATGGATTATCTATAAAAGTTATTTGGAATTTTTGTGCATGTGGGAGGTTTGTCTATTCTACCCGCCCCATTCATTTATTTATTCAATCATTTATTTATATCATGGATATTCATTTGATTCTTGGTGTTATAATCCACACTGCTAACTTTTTTGCTCAGATTATTCCTGTGTTAGCCACTGGGAGCTCTTTTAGTTGGCTCCTGTGTCTCTTTGACATACCCCCATCACTGTTGTTGTTGCTGGTTTTCTTTGCGCTTTTTTACTTTTTCTGCCATTACAGGATGCTCCAGGTACATCTTGTATATTTCCCGCCCCACTCATTGAACCAGCCATTTCTCCAAGGATCCTTAGTTTCTTTTATTGAAGAATGATATTAGAAACAAGATCTGGGTGCTTTGGATTTAAAACATCCAAAGTGTTTTTACTTCATATATTGTATTTTTTAATGTCTAAGAGTTTCCTTTGGGTTCTTTTTATAATTCACTTTTTTTTTTTTCCTCATAATGATCATGTTTTCCTCTACATTCTTGAACTGGTAAAATATCTATATAACAGCTGTTTTATCCCATGTATTACGAAGTCTCTCTACTCTGGCTTGTGGGAATACGTACTATTCCCTAGCAAGTGTGGACTCTGGGAATTGCTCTGCACACTCTATTCCAATCTTTCTGCTTTGGTAGGCTTTGGTATCTTTCTCTCACATATGCACAGATTAGTAATCAGTCAAAACCCTGAGGGGACTGTTCTGCAGAACTCCAGGGGTCTTTCTCCAAGGCTCTCTTCCCCCTTGCTTGGCTACCTTGACCTCTTTTCTCTGTTCCCTCTACTCAGCGAGGTCACTGGCCCTCTTTAGGTTTCCCCTCCCTGCAGTGCAGTTTGGAAACTGCCTCCAAGTAGTAAACTGGGACCATTTCAGGACTTACTGTGTTTGTTCCCAGTCTCTCAAGGAGTGTGGTACTCTGATGCCAGTTGCTCAATAACTGAAAACCTTTCATGTGTTTTGTCTGATTCTCTTGTTGCTTATTGTGAAAGAGTAAATCCAGCCCTTGTTACTCCATATTCACCGGGAAGGAAAGTCAAGAAACTATTTTAAATATAAGTACAAATTATGAGCACTTTCCATGTCATTAAATATTCTTATGAAATATGATTGTACTTACCACATATATTTCCATCATACACTTGGCTCAACTAGTTTTTGGTCCTTAGCCTTTGTACTTTGGTTATGGTGTTTTTTGTAAGCAAAAATTCATATGTAGACATAACAGTCTTTGTGGAATGGTTTCAGATTTTGTGTTTGTGATGAGAAAGGCCAGATAAATATTTGCCTGTTCCTTATTATTCTGGTTGGTTTTGTGATTTTATTTTTTACATTAAATTCATTAATCCATCTGGGATTTATTTTCGTATATGATGTGAGGTAATGATCTATATATATATTTTCAAATTAATAAAATCATGAAATTATAGAAAGGAGCATTAAGAAGATAAAAACCACACCCAATTCCCTTTTTTTTTTCTGTCCTTTCCTTCTGGAACTCCAGTAACATACATTTTAGGTCATTTTTCCTTATTGCCCACGTGTCTTTTATGCTCCTTATCTTTTTTTCTTTTTTTTTGTAATTTTCTCTTTCTCTTATTTATTTATTTATTTATTAACACCGCCTTTCCAGTGTTTTATTTTAATGCCAAATTTCAATTAAAAATGATTTGTTTTATAATTTTGAGCATACACACACATAAAAATCCCCAAGCATGTAGAAAAGATTTAATATGTGAAAGACACTCTGCTAAGTGTTCTGAAGTTGTTCTAAAAGGGGAGGGGGGTGGCATATAGATTTTGTATTTTTATATTCAGGCATTTGTTCATGACAGTATTAGCTGGAAAGATTTTCTTTGTTCAGTACAACATCGATCTAATGATAGTTTCCTTTAATATTTTTAGAAAGAAAACTAGCTGTTTACCTTAGTTTGTTTAGAAGTAGAACATGGTATTTTTTTTTGAATTTCATTTTATTTTTTTTAATACAGCAAGTTCATATTAGTTATCTGTTTTATACATATTAGTGTATATATGTCAATCCCAATCTCCCAGTTCAGCCCACCACCACCGCCCCTGGCCCCTGCTTTTGCCCCTTGGTGTCCATATGTTTGTTTTCTATATCTGTGTCTCTATTTTTGCCTTGCAGACTGGTTCAACTCTACCATTTTCTAGGTTCCACATATATGTGTTAATATATGATGTTTGTTTTTCTCTTTCTGACATACTTCACTCTGTATGATAGTCTCTAGGTCCATCCACTTCTAAACAAATGACCTAATTTCATTCCTTTTTATGGCTGAGTAACATTCCATTGTGTATATGTACCACATCTTCTTTATCCATCTGTATGTTGATGGGCATTAGATGGCTTCCATGACAATAGTGCTATTGTAAATAGTGCTGCAGTGAACTCTGGGGTGCATTTGTCTTTTTGAATTATGGCCAGTAGTGGGATTGCTAGGTCATATGGTAATTCTATTTCTAGTTTTTTAAGGAACCTCCATACTGTTCTCCATAGTGGCTGTATCAATTTACATTCCCACCAATAGTGCAAGAGCGTTCCCTTTCCTCCACACCCTCTCCAGCATTTGTTGTTTGTAGATTTTCTGATGATGCCCATTCTGACTGGTGTGAGGTGATACCTCATTGTCGTTTTGATTTGCATTTCTCTAATAATTAGTGATGTTGAGCAGCTTTTCATGTGCCTCTTGGCCATCTGTATGTCTTCCTTGGAGAAATGTCTGTTTAGGTCTTCTGCCCATTTTTGGATTCAGTTGTTTGATTTTTTAATATTGAGCTGCCTGAGCTGTTTATATATTTTGGAGATTAATCCTTTGTCTGTTGATTCGTTTGCAAATATTTTCTGCCATTCTGAGGGTTGTCTTTTTGTCTTATTTATAGTTTCCTTTGCTGTGCAAAAGCTTTGAAGTTTAATTAGGTCCCACTGGTTTATTTTTGTTTTTATTTCCATTTCTCTAGGATGTGGGTCAAAAAAGATCTTGCTGTGATTTACGTCAAAGAGTGTTCTTCCTATGTTTTCCTCTAAGAGTTTTATAGTGTCTGGTCTTACATTTAGGTCTTTAATCCATTTTGAGTTTATTTTTGTGTATGATGTTAGGGAGTGTTCTAATTTCATTCTTTTACATGTAGCTGTCCAGTTTTTCCAGCACCACTTAGTGAAGAGACTGTCTTTCCTCCATTGTGTATCCTTGCCTCCTTTGTCATAGATTAGTTGACCCTAGGTGCATGGATTTATATCTGGGCTCTCTATCCTGTTCCACTGATCTGTATTTCTGTTTTTATGCCAGTACCAAATTGTCTTGATTACTGTAGCTTTGTAGTATAGTCTGAAGTCACGGAGTCTGATTCCTCCAGCTCCGTATTTTTCCTTCAAGACTGCTTTGGCTATTCGGGGTCTTTTGTGTTTCCATACAAATTTTAAGATTTTTTGTTCCAGTTCTGTAAAAAATGCCATTGGTAAGTTGATAGGGATTGCACTGACTCTGTAGATTGCTTTGGATAGTATAGTAATTTTCACAATATTGATTCTTCCAATCCAAGAACATGGTATATCTCTCCATCTGTTTGTGTCATCTTTGATTTCTTTCATCAGTGTCTTATAGTTTTCTGAGTGCTGGTCTTTTACCTCCTTAGGTAGGTTTATTCCTAGGTATTTCATTCTTTTTTTTGCAATGGTGAATGGGATTGTTTCCTTAATTTCTCTTCCTGATCTTTCGTTGTTAGTGTATAGGAATGCAAGTGATTTCTGTGCATTAATTTTGTATCCTGCAACTGTACCACATTCATTGATCAGCTCTAGTAGTTATCTGGTGGCATCTTTAGGATTTTTTATGTATAGCATCATGTCATCTGCAAACAGTGACAGTTTAACTTCTGTTTCAATTTGTATTGCTTTTATTTCTTTTTCTTCTCGGATTGCCGTGGCTAGGACTTCCAAAACTATTCCAAATCTGTTGAATAATAGTGGCAAAAGTGGACATCCTTGGCTTGTTCCTGATCTTAGAGGAAATGCTTTCAGTTTTTCACCATTGAG
The DNA here is from genome assembly GCF_000442215.2 of Lipotes vexillifer. NCBI lineage: Eukaryota > Metazoa > Chordata > Mammalia > Artiodactyla > Lipotidae > Lipotes > Lipotes vexillifer. The sequence continues at coordinate 4,228,243 of NW_006780945.1, forward strand.
AATGATGTTTGCTGTGGGTTTGTTGTACATGGCCTTTATTATGTTGGGGTAGGTTCCCTCTGTGCCCACTTTCTGGAGAGTTTTTGTCATAAATGGGTGTTGAATTTTGTCAAAAGCTTTTTCTGCATCTATTGAGATGATCATATGGTTTTTATTGTTCAACTTGTTAATTTGGTGTATCACATTGATTGATTTGTGTATATCGAAGAATCCTTGCATCCCTGGGATAAATCCCACTTGATCATTTTGTATGATCCTTTTAATGTGTTGTTGGATTCTGTTTGCTAGTATTTTTGGATCTATATTCATCAGTGATATTGGTCTGTAGTTTTCTTCTTTTGTAGTATCTTTGTCTGGTTTTGGTATCAGGGTGATAGGGTGGCCTCGTAGAATGAGTTTGGGAGTTTTCCTTCCTGTGCAATTTTTTGAAAGAGTTTGAGAAGTATAGGTGTTAGGTATTCTTTAAATGTTTGGTAGAATTCACCTGTGAAGCCATCTGGTCCTGGACTTTTGTTTGTTGGAAGACTTTCAATTTCCTTCCTTGTGATTGTTCTGTTCATATTTTCTATTTCTTCCTGGTTCAGTCTTGGAAGGTTACACCTTCTGAGAATTTGTCCATTTCTTCCAGGTTGTCCATTTTATTGGCATAGAGGTGCTTGTAGTAGTCTCTTACGATGCTCTGTATTTCTGCGGTGTTCATTGTAACTTCTCCTTTTTCATTTCCAATTTTATTGATTTGAGTCCTCTCCTCTTTTCTTGATGAGTCTGGCTAAAGGTTTATCAATTTTGTTTATCTTCTCAAAGAACCAGCTTTTAGTTTTATTGATCTTTGCTATTTTCTTTGTTTCTATTTCATTTATTTCTGCTCTGATCTTTATGATTTCTTTCCTTCTCCTAACTTCGCGTTTTGTTTGTTCTTCTTTCTCTAGTTCATTTAGGTGTAAGGTTAGATTGTTTAGTTGATATTTTTCTTGTTTCTTGAGGTAGGATTGTATTGCTATAAACTTCCCTCTTAGAACTGCTTTTGCTGCATCCTGTAGGTTTTGGATTGTCGAGTTTTCGTTGTTCTTTGTCTTTAGGTATTTTTTGATTTCCTCTTTGATTTCTTCAGTGATGTCTTGGTTATTTAGTAACCTATTGTTTAGCCTCCATGTGTTTGTGTTTTTTACACTTTTTCCCTGTAATTGATTTCTAATCTCATAGCATTGTGGTTGGAAAAGATGCTTGGTATGATTGCAGTTTTCTTGAATTTACCAAGGCTTGATTTGTGACCCAAAATGTGATCTGTCCTGGGGAATGTTCCATGTGCACTTGAGAAGTGTAATTTGCTGTTTTTGGATGGAATGTCCTATAAATATCAATTAAATCTAGCTGGTCTATTGTGTCTATTGTGTTTCCTTATTTATTTTCTGTCTGGATGAGCTGTCCATTGCTGTTAAGTGGGGTGTTAAATTCCCCACTATTATTGTGTTTCTATCGATTTCCTCTTTTACAGCTGTTAGCATTTTCTTTATTTTTGAGGTGCTCCTGTTTTGGGTGCCTATATATTTATACCTGTTATACCTTCTTCTTGGATTGATTCCTTGATCATTATGTTGTGTCCTTCCTTGTCTCTTGTAACATTATTTTAAAGTCTATTTTATCTGATATGAGTATTGCTAGTCTGCCTTTCTTTTGATTTCCATTTCCATGGAATATCTTTTTCCATCCCCTCACTTTCAGTCTGTATGTGTCCCTAGGTCTGAGTTGAGTCTCTTGTAGACAGCCTATATATGGGTCTTGTTTTTGTATCCATTCAGCGAGCCTTTGTCTTTTGGTTGGAGCAGTTAATCCATTCACATTTAAGGCAATTATCGATATGTACGTTCCTATTATCATTTACTTAGTTGTTTTGGGTTTGTTTTCATAGGTCCTCTTCTTCTCTTGTGTTTCCCACTTAGTGAAGTTCCTTTGGCATTTGTTGTGGAGCTGGTTTGGTGGTGCTGAATTCTCTTAGCTTTTGCTTGTCTGTAAAGCTTTTGATTTCTCTGTTGAATCTTAGTGAGATCCTTGCTGGGTAGAGCAGTCTTGGTTAGGCTCTTCCCTTTCATCACTTTAAATGTATCGTGCCACTCCCTTCTGGCTTGTAGAGTTTCTTCTGAGAAATCAGCTGTTAACCTTATGGGAGTTCCCTTGTATGTTAGTTGTCATTTTTCCCTTGTTGCTTTCAGTAATTTTTCTTTGTCTTTAATTTTTGTCAATTTGATTGCTACATGTCTCGGCATGTTTCTCCTTGGGTTTATCCTGCCTGGGACTGTCTGTGCTTCCTGGACTTTGGTGGCTATTTCCTTTCCCATGTTAGGGAATTTTTTGACTATAATCTCTTCAAATATTTCCTTGGGTCCTTTCTCTCTCTCTTCTCCTTCTGGGACCCCTATAATGTGAATGTTGGTGTATTTAATGTTGTTCCAGAGGTCTCTTAGGCTGTCTTCATTTCTTTTCATTCTTTTTTCTTTATGCTGTTCTGTGTCAGTGAATTCCACCACTCTGTCTTTCAGGTCACTTATCCATTCTTCTGCCTCAGTTATTCTGCTGTTGATTCCTTCTAGTGTATTTTTCATTTCAGTTATTGTATTGTTCATCTCTGTTTGTTTGTTCTTTAATTCATCTAGGTGTTTGTTCTTTAATTCTTCTAGATCTTTGTTAAACATTTCTTGCATCTTCTTGATCTTTGCCTCCATTTTTTTCCCCAAGGTCCTGGATCATCTTCACTATCCTTATTCTGAATTCTTTTTCTGGAAGGTTGCCATCTCCATTTCATTTAGTTGTTTTTCTGGGTTTTTATCTTGTTCCTTCTTCTGGTACAAAGTCCTCTGCCTTTTCATTTCGTCTATCTTTCTGTGAGTATGGTTTTCCTTCCACAGGCTGCAGGATTGTAGTTCTTGTTTCTGCTGTCTGCCCTCTGGTGGATGAGGCTATCTAAGAGGCTTGTGCAGGCTTCCTGATGGAAGGCAGTGGTGGTGGGTGGCGCTGGGTTTTGCTCTGGTGGGCAGAGCTCAGTAAAACTTTAATCCACTTGTCTGCTGATGTGTGGGGCTGGTTTGCTCCCTGCTGGTAATTAAGCCTGAGGCAACCAAGCCCTGGAGGCTATAGGCTCTTTGGTGGGGCTTAGGGTGGACTCCAGGAGGGGTCATGCCAAGGAATACTTCCCAGAACTTTTGCTGCCAGCGTCCTTGTCCCCGTGGTGAGCTACAGCCACCCCCTGCTTCTGCAGGCTACCCTCCAACACTAGCTGTAGGTCTGGTTCAGTCTCCTATGGCCTCAGTGCTCCTTCCCTCTGGATCCTGATGCACACACTGCTTTGTGTGTGCTCTCCAAGAGTGGAGTCTCTGTTCCGTCCCGCCCCCGCCCGCCCCGTTCTGCAAAGTCCTGCAATCAAATCCTGCTAGCCTTCCAAGTCTAATTATCTGGGAATTCCCCTTCCTGTTGCTGGACCCCCAGGTTGGGAAGCCTGATGTGGCTCTCAGAACCTTCACTCCAGTGGGTGGACTTCTGTGGTATAATTGGCCTCCAATTTGTGAGTCACCCACCCAGCAGTTATGGGGTTGATTTTATTGAGATTGCACCCTTCCTACTGTATCATTGTGGTTTCTTCTTTGTCTTTGGTTGTGGGGTATCTCTTTTGGTGATTTCCAGTGTCTTCCTGTCGATGATTGTTACTTCTCTGTCTTCTTCGATCTCGGCTTTTTTTTTTTTTTTTTTTTTTTTTTTTTTTTTTTTGCTTTTTCTTTTTTGCTGATCCGTTTTCTGCTTTACTGATCTCTGCTTCTGCTCTATCACATCAGCTTTTGAATCCTTCCATTGAATTATATATTTATTGTTGCCTTTTCTCTCCCTCTAATTCTAGGAGAGTTTGGTTCATTTTTCATATATTTCAGTTCTCCAGTGAAATTCTTCATCTCACTATCTATTTTCTTGGACATACTAATCATAGTTATTATAAAGCAGGAATCTGACAACTCAAAGTCTGGATCACCAAAATCTCCCCCCCTTTTTTTCCTCTTCCCTTTCCTTATGGCTGTTTGCTCTTATTTGCTGGTATTCTTGGTGATTTGAGATTAAGTGCTGGGTATTTTACATAAAAAAGTGTAGAGGCTCTAGATTAATTCTCCCAAAGTAGATTTGATTGTCTAATTGTAAGAAAAAATTGATCTAGGAAGATCACCTTTATGCAGTTAGGTATTGAGACTACCTGAGTCTTTGTTTTAGTTTTGTGAAGACCGTTTCCTGTTGCCCTTATGTGTAGGCCTAACCCTGCAGGGTCTGCAACTGCGCACTTAGAATGTTTCCAGGGTCCCTCCTCCCTTGGCCACCCCTGAGCTCTTTATCCTGCTTTCCAAAGTCCTAAATGATCTGGCTCAGCCTACCCGGCTCACTGTTTCTTATACCATTCTCCCTCTCTGCTCCTTGATCTCTTGTATTACCATTCTGTTGTTGTTGCTTAAACAGACAGGCTCATTTCTGACTTAGATTTGTGGTAAAAGCTCTCTGTTTTGCCCCCTTGCTTTCCATCAGAGGGTGCCTGATTCCCACTCATTCAGGTCACAGTTTAAATGTCACATCTGCAGGGCACTCCACCCCTCTGCATTTTCTCACTCGTCACCTTTTTGGTTTCTTCAAGACATTTAAAATCACGTGGGTTTTTTTTCTTGTTTGTTATTTTTGTAATTTTCTCTATCTTCCCTGAAGTGGAATGTAAACTCCACAGAAACAGAGACCTTGTCTCTGTTGTTTGCTGCTTTATTCCCAGCATCTAGAAGTGTCCTGTCCCATACAGTAGCTATTAGCCCCAAATGGCTGTTGAGCTCTTGAAATGAGGCTAGTCCAAACTGAGATGTAAATATAAAATACACAACAGGTTTTGGAGACTTAATAAACATAAAATCATGTAAAATATCATATTAATAGTTTTAGATTATGTTGAAATTATAAAATTTTATATATGCTAGGCTAACTAAAATATATTGTTGAAATTAATTTCACCTATTTCTTTTCTTTTTTTAAACTATTTTGAATGAGGCCATTAAAATTTTTTAAATATGTATGTGGCTGACATTTGTAGCGGGCATTTGTTTCTGTTTAGTTCTTTTGTAATTTTTCTCTTTTAGCGTATTAACCCTGGTTTTTTTCAAGGCAAACCTCTCTTGAAATTATCTCTTTTCTAATTGTTATAAACCTTCCATGTGTCATATAACCTAAAAACAAAGGTGTTTGGACCTTTGTATTTTAACAAGAACAACTAAGCACTTAGTGAAGATGAAACTCTAGTAAGAGTAAAATGTTTGAAACTTTGTGATATTGATTTTAGATGGCCAGAGGTCTCTTGATCTTTTATTTTGTTGAATCTTTGGCTTTTGTTTTCTAGACAATGTATTAGTAGGCCAGGACCCTTAAAATATTTCTTTTCTGAGAGGTGTTAAAGTCTAAGAAGACTTTAACGTTTTAAAAAAAAAATGATAATAATAAATGATAATGGTGGGAGAGCTCACATAAGATATAATAGAACAATTCTTTTGTTCCTCGTGAGACTATTCCCTTGAAACTATGAACCTGCTTTGAATTTTCTTTAGCTGAAAGTTTGTTGATTGGGGTGTGATAAACTGTTGTGAAATCACTTATTAAACCAAGCAACTTTCAATTCTGGAAACATGATTTCATTGATTAGACATATACAGAAACAGTTAACACTAGCAAACATCAAACATCCACATGAATGGACAGGTATGTGCATGAAAATTAAGGAGTATTTTAGAAAGCAGCTTAAACACTTAACAGTTTAGGGAAAGGCAGTGGAACAAATGAGCTGTGATTTTATTTTTTTAAGATTTTTCAGGTAATGGAAAATAATGGCAAATCGCACCCATCAAGTTCCAGTAACTCAAAACATTTATTCTCAGTCTACAAGGGACTAAAACAAGATCTTTTATTCTTGTAGTGACATTTAGCTGCTCTGGTCTTATAAGAACAGCTAAACTTTTCCTTATTATTTTCCTTCTAATGAGAAAGTGGTATCTGGGTTTAGACTAATTTGGTTTTGGACATATGCTGCATGGCAGTAATATGACTTTTTCTACCTGGGAAAAGGATGAAGTTAAAAAGAATCTTAGTCAGAGATCATAAAATTCATTTACTGGTTCATAGATAATTATCACAAAGGCTGCTAAATATTTAAAAGTTATAAATATTGTCCAAAGTGTTTATTTATGGGAAATTTATGTAAGTAAAGATGGGGCTTGGGGATTGAGTAAGAAAATATTTTCTCAGTATTTTAAGGTCCTAGTTTGTCCCACAAAATGAAATTAGGAAGATTGTAAAAATAACATCTATTAAAAAACATTGTAGAATTTTAATCTTTAGAAGGGGGCTCAGATTTTAAGGCGAGAGTTGGACCAGTTCTCATTTCAGTTGGGAAAATACAACCCAATTAGAAAAAGTCTCAAAGCAAGGTGTGAAATAATTGGGACTTTGAAATAACAAATCAAGTCAGGGAGGCTGTGCAAAGAGTTAGTCTTTAGCAAGACCACAAATTATCAGGGTATCAAAATATCTGCTCAAGGCCCCAAAACTCTGTTTAAGATGAAAATAACTTGAAGGCAAAGCCTGTAGAGCAAGAAAAAAGTTTGAAACTTGAAAAGTAATTGCTTTTAATTCATGGGTTAGAAGGCCGGCTGACCAAACATTTACCAGCCAGCAGCTCTACTTTTCTAATGAGAAGCAAAGCCTTCTCTTTGTGAGATTACCTCTATTAGCTGTATACAATCAAACATGGCCATGCATTGCTACTTTTATGTTCAACGGATAGATTTTAGTGTTTCTAAGTGAAGACATGGGACCTTAAGACCAACTTCTTAGTTTTAAGGTTCTGGGAATTTTTAGAATTCACAGAGATTATTGAAAGAAAATTTTTTGTTACTGCTTTGAATTTATCATGAACAGCTGCTCTCATTTCTTTAGTGTATGATGTCTTACCATACATGTAGGGGACCTTCTGCATGTCTGTCTGCTTAGAAATCAATAAGCCCTTGTTTATAGATTGTCCTCCATAACATTTCTGAAGGGTCGGCACAGAGGGAAGACTTTAATGAAAGACTTTTCTTTTCGGCTACCCAGCACACTCTATCTGTGGAAATGTGTTTGGCGGCAATTAACAGCATACCCTACCAAGAGCGGCTTTGTTCTTCTCACATAGCAAGAAGATGGGGCAGATCCATTGGTTCAGTGAAAATTGCCAAACTCCTACATGGTGTCTCTCTGCTCTACCATATTAAACATCCTTCATTTTGCCTCTTGGTCATAACATGGCTCTGAGATATAGGTGAAGAGAAAGAGGGCAAGTTGGTCAACCCCGTTTATTAGTTCATCACGAGCTTTCTCATAAGTGCCCTTCCACTAGTGCCCTTATGTGTCGTTGACTACACTGGGCCACATGGCCACCCCAGCTAAAAGGGAGGTAGTAAATAGAAACAAGACTAAAGAACTGGCTTAGACCAAAATGCCTGGCTTTGGGCACTTGCCGGTCAGACTAAAATCGGGATGTGTTAGCGAGCAAGAAATAAAGAGACTGGGTAGTTCCACACACATTATCACCTGATACAAGGTTTAAGGCACTGTAAAGTATTCCTGAAAATTGTGTGTGGTATGTGATACTAAATTTACTCTCTTTCAAAGTACCTTTTGCAATTTCATTACAAATTCATGTTTCAAATGTAATGGGTAAATGATATCTGGACTAAGCCATTGAAGAATTGATGTGGATAAAGAAGAACATCTTCACAGTAGGATTTACAGTTCCCTGGTCTTCTATTGTATATAATCCCTTTAATAATCAGACATTTGGTAAAATCTGCCTGGCTATTTGAAGGATGACCTTTCACATAATCCCCTGAAGTCTTTTAAAGAGAGATTCATTGAGAAAGAAAGATGTCGTATCATCCCACCTCTCAGGATCTGCATGCCAGAGATGTTCTTTGAATCTTCCTGGCAATTCTTATCACATTCTCCCCTGTGTTTCAAGTATCTCCTGCTCCCGCAAGGAAAATTCTCTGCTACTGTCTCATCGGTATAAACCCTGCCAGGAAAAATGGTGACAGGACAGGAACTTGTCTTCTTCATTTATGAGTCCTTCACATCCCTTAGAAGAGTAAATTGCACATAAAAATACTCAAGAATTTTATTAAACGAATGAATAAATTTCTGGTAGAATTTTTCAACAAAGAACGTTTTGATCCAACAATTCAATATGTCTGGGTAAAGACTGAAACACAGCTCATTTTGTAAAATATGATATATATAATAAAAATGTTTATTAGCTCTCGTTGTAGACACCCTGATAGTCAAATTTTTTTTTTTAACTGCAATGAAAAGGAAGAATAACTTCCTAACAAAATTTGTTTTACCACTTCAGCTGTTTTCTATATTTGAGATTCCAAAATAGGTACCAGGAAGCAGAAGAAAGAAAAACCACTTGGCCTGTACTCAATTGTCAAGTTGTCTGAAATGCAAATGAGTAAGGACACAGACCCATGGCCTTGCCCCTCTCATTCCATCATGCAACCTAATATGAATCCCCAGACCCAGAGCAGAGCAGAAAAGTTGCCAGCCTTAACAGAAATGGTACTGTGGGTTGGTCAGTATGAAAAAGAAAATAAATAAAATTTTGTTTGCTGGTTGCCATTCTGTACTCTGAGGTACTTTGTGTAATGAAAAGAAAACTGAAAAAACTGGAGAAAAATAAAAGGTTTACTCAATAAATGGTATCAGGAATACTGGGTAGCCATTGGTGAGGGGTAGAGTGGGGGTGGTGGCAATACAGGGATCAGACCAGGCACCTTACGCCAAACATATCCAGAGAGATCAAAATCTGAATATAAATACGTATATATCAGCATAGAAAATAACATAGGAGCACTATATCAATTATCTTAGAGTGGAAATATCATATAAATTCTGTAAAATTTTAAAAAGCATAAAAAAGCCAACCATTTGGTTACGTAAAAATTTTAACAAATTCTTAGAAAAATACCATAAAAAAAGTGAAAAGTTAAGTAATAAATTGGGAAATATATATTTGTAAAACATGTCAGAGACAAAGGTTTAATTTCCCTAATAATATTCATTAAAAAAAGAGGTATTTGGATTTTCCTTTATTGCATTACACGTTCATATCCTTTGTCCATTTTTAAAAAAATTTATTATTCATTTATTTAAGTTTTGGCTGCATTGGGTCTTCACTGCTACACGCAGGTTTTCTCTAGTTGCGGCGAGCGGGGGCTACTCTTCGTTGCGCTGCGCGGGCTTCTCATTGCAGTGGCTTCTCTTGTTGCGGAGCACGGGCTCCAGGCGTGCAGGCTTCAGTAGTTGTGGCTCGCTGGCTCTAGAGCACAGGCTCAGTAGTTGTGGCTCTCACGGGCTTGGTTGCTCCACGGCATGTGAGATCGTCCCAGACCAGGGCTCGAACCCGTGTCCCTTGCATTGGCAGGCGGATTCTTAACCACTGCGCCACCAGGGAAGCCCCCTTTGTCCATTTTACTAGTTTTTTAAAAATAAGTATTTATTTGACAGCTATGCCTGGACATATGAACACTGGTATATAATTTACGATAACAAAATTTTGGAAATAATTGAAATATGTATAAATAGGAGATTAGCTAAAGAAATTATGAGATTCATATAGCAAAATACCATTTGGAAAAGAATTAGGCAGGCCATTTTTTATTGATATAAATTGATATCTATGAGATATTAAATATGAAAAAACAAGTTGCAGAAATATGTGTGTATCTAGTACTGCCAGTGTGCTACCTTTGTGTAAAAAATACTTATTCATATTTGCTTCTAAATGCATGTCTCTGGTAAAAAAAAAACAAACAGAAAAGAGTAGTAACAATTTTGCTCTCTGTTAAGTGAACTAACTAGCTGTGTGGCGGCAGTTAAATGAGACTGTACCCATAATCAAGCACCTTAATAATTTTGCAGCTAAACAGATGAGTAGTCACAGTAAGTGAAAAAGATACGACTACAGGCATAACTTGTTTTATTGTGCTTCACTTTATTGTGCTTCGCAGATGCGGCATTTTTTTTTTATGAACTGTGGCAACCCTGCCTCGTGGGAGTCTGTCAGTGTCATTTCTCCAATAGAATTTGCCCACTTCCCGTCTCTGTGTTATAGTTTAGTAGTTCTCACAGTGTTTCAAACTTTCTCATTATTATTATATTTGTTTTGGTGATCTGTGATCAGTGGTCTTTAATGTTACTATTGTAATTGTTTTGGGGTGCCACGAACCACTCCCATATAAGATGGCAAACTTAATTGGTAAATATTATGAGTGTTATGACTGCTCCACTGACCTGCTGTTCACCCATCTCTCTCCCTCTCCTCAGACCTCCCTATTCCCTGAGACACAATAATATTGAAATTGGCCAATTAATAGCCCTACAGTGGTGGTGGTGTTGGTGGTTAATAATTAAATTATTAAGCAAAAGCTTAGCTAGGCATTCCTCTGTAGCGTTCAGTGCAGTAGTATGTTGAAAGAAAGGATTGTTAAGAATGGATTATGTGAAACTGGAGGATTTTATCTTGAAAACAGGCAACTCAAACCTAGAGATGATGCTCTGCCCACCCCCTCAGAACTGACAGTGTGTGCAAGAGACGTCCCCCATTTGAAACAGAAGGTTTTAAATTTTACAAAGATAATAGGGTGCCTTTCCTGAATATTACATCACACACTCACCGGGTTCTGAGACCATACCCTATAATCAAACACCTCAATAATTCTGTAGGTAAACATATGAATATTCATGTGAAGTAAAATACATAAGACTATAAATAACTTTATATCTGTTTAGGCCACGTTTTGCCAGCAAAGTTTGTTATAAACTTACAAATAACTTTGGTATTTCAGAATAAAATTAGATTTTGGAATTAAATTGGATTTCTACAATAATATACAAGAGAATGTAGGGGTGGCTACTAAATTCATAGTAATTTAGTGTTAATTGAACAGCAGAATATTAAACATAAAAAGCATATTCAGTGGGCAAGATATGATTGAGTCATCAAGGATGGAATCTAGAGAAAGTGAGTCTTGCTTAAAACTTTTTTCTCCAAATAGTATAACTATTTATTATAGTACCTATATGTTCCCCACCATAATGGATCATAACATAGCTCTGTGATTAGAAGAATGCAGTATGACCCTCCCAATTGCTTGTTAGACAAGGTGGCTTACCCCAATAATAAATCCAACCAATGGGTGATTTCAAAGCGGGGGGAGTCAGATCTTTATGTAACTTGGAATAGAGATTTCAGAAGGAACATGGCTTAACTAAAAGTCTGATTCTTGTTAGCAATGAAAGGGCACAATTTAAAAGGGAGAAATACAAAGAAGTGATAAAGAAAAAAAAGGGAGAAATCAAAGAAGGAAACTGATTCTTTCATTCAACAAATATGTATTGAGTGTCTATTCCATGCCAGGCCCTGATCTGTGTTCTGGGTTTACACGTTACCCACAGGGACCTTGCCTTAATAAGTCTCATGAAAAATAAAGAAGGTAATTTCAGATACTCTAAGTGCTATGATAATAAGGTGCAGTAAGGTGACTGGGAGTTATGGCGGGGATGGATGACTACCTAGGTAGGATGACAAAGGAATAAAGACTCTCTGATAAAGGGCTGTTTGAACTCAGACTTGATTTATTGAGGGAACCAGTCATGTGAAGATCTAGGAAGAATGTTCCAGGCTGAATGCACAGAAAGTTCAGAAGACCTGAAGCCTGAACAAACACATTGGCATGTTTGAGAAAGAGCCAGAAAACAGTCTTGCCTGATGCAGAGTAAGGCAGGAGAGGAGTGAAAATAAAAGAGATTGGCCATGTGTGGTCTTAGTGGCCAGTGTAGGTAGCGCATTTAGATTTTATTCTGTGTAGTATGGAAGCTTTTGGACCCCATCTGATTCACGTTCTTAAAGTACAATTTGGGCTTTTTGTGGAGAAAAGCCTCTTGGTAAGCGTGAGAACAGGAGTTAAGGTGGAAGCTTTTGCTTGTGGTGCAGGTAAGAGAGAATCTTGAGAATTCAAGTCCTAGATCTGGTGAACTGAGTTAGGGCTGTATTTTGAACTTAAGGAAACATGATGGATGATGGATTTGATGTGAGTTAGAGAGTAAGAAAAGAATGGAGATTAACATTGCAGATCTTTGACTTGATCAAATTGCGTGGATGGTGCCGTGTGCTATTGATGGGAATGATGGAGGAAAAGGCACATTTGGAGGGAAAAATCATAATTTTGTGTCAAGTAAAGTAAGAAGCTTACTGGATGCATGTTGTACATCCAGGTATTGATGTTGATTGCACAGAGGACGTACAGCTCAGTCCTGGGAACAGGAATGTGGAAGTCATAGTGCGTAGATGGTATTTAAGCCAGAGGACAGTATAAAATCACCTAGTGAAAGAAGGTATAGAGAAAATTAAAAAACTGAGGACAACATTTAGGTTGAGGAAGGAGGAGGAGAAGTAAGTAAAGACAGCTGTGGATGAAAGAGAAAGAAGAAACCAGGCGTGCTAGACATTAGAGAGACCATTCAGCTGTACCAAGTCCTTTTGAGAGGTCGAGTAAGATGAAGACAGAGCTTTGCCCACTGGATCTGGCAGCATGAGACTTATTCTTGACCACAAGTTAAGAGCTCCTTTAGTGGAGTGATGTTGATATAAGTTTCATTGCAGTTGTTTGAGGGAAGAATAAAAGGCGAAGAGGTGGAAATAGCACATACATACAGCAACTTAATGAGTTTTCTTCTGAAAAGGAGCAGGGAAATAGAGCTGTGGCTTGAAAAGTGCACCAAATATTGTGAAATCCTAAGTCCATTGTGAAGATACCTTGCAAATTATAGAGTAATTAGAAAAAATTATATTTTTTCTTAATATGCTTCCTTATAAGATATATGTGTAGGCATGTACCCGATCATATATATGGGTACTTTAGTTCATATTTCCTAGAAGAATAGGACAGTGCATCTGCAGCTCATTCTGAGGGGATCTGGCCTGTACTAGATTTGGAATGCCAGGCCCCTCTACATGCCTCAGCTCTTTTAACACCTTAGAAGACCAAAGGCCAACAGATTTTTTCTTCTCTACTTTGACCTTCCTTCCTGACCCCAATTCTGATACAAAAATTACTCTTGGTTTTTGTTCCAGTCAAATGGCTTAACCTTGGTAAAAAATAGTTCTGTGGAGGAAAAAAAAGTGGGTACTGGAAGAAAACCAATTCATGTCCATAAGGGGTGAAACTTTTGAAAGGTGGTCACAGAGACCCACAGCAGAGTGTAGACATGATTTTTTTCAGAGGAATGCTCAGACCCTATGAATGGGTATGCAAGGTTGGAAACAGGGCTAAATCCCTGTAAAATGTGTGACTTCTTGGTTACGTTTTCCTTATTCTATAGAAAAATTTTATTTATAACATAGCAAGGGAAACTTAGCCTCAGCTCTAAGTCCTGTTCATTGCAACTACTTATTAAAGTTGGTGAAACCACCTGTAACATATGCCATTGCAGAAGCAGTAAAGAAATACAGCTCTGGTACAGTGAATAGGCTGTAGTCTTCTCTTCCTTCATCCTCCATTAATGCCAGATCAAGTGAGAAGAGTCAGCAGAAAGGTTAGTTGTCAGAAACAAATGCGTTGGCCTGGAGGAAAGAGGAGCGTGCTTTGTTGAGGAGCAAATTCTACGTGAATATGACAGAAGCCTGATTCTGAACATTCCCTCCCTTCTTACCCACTCCAAAGAAGACATACAGGCCAAAAGGCACGTGAAAAGATGATCAGCGTCACTAATCATTAGAGAAATGCAAATCAAAACTACAGTGAGGTATCACCTCACACCGGTCAGAATGGCCATCATCAAAAAATCTACAGATAATAAATGCTGGAGAGGATGTGGAGAAAAAGAAACCCTCCTACGCTGTTGGGGGGAAGGTAAATTGGTACAGCCACTGTGGAGAACAGTATGGAGGTTCCTCAAAAAACTAAAAATAGAACTATCATATGACCCAGCAATTTCACTCCTGGGCATATATCTGGAGAAAACCATAATTTGAAAAGATACATGCACTCCAGTGTTCACTGCAGCACTATTTATAATGGTCAAGACATGGAAGCAACCTAAATATCTATCAACAGATGAATGGATAAAGAAGGTGTGGTATATATATATATATATATATATACATACACACACATACACAATGGCATATTACTCAGCCATAAAAAGCATGAAATAATGCTATGTGTAGCAACATGGATGGACCTAGAGAATATCATACTAAGTAAAATAAGCCAGGCAAAGAAAGACAGATATCATATGATGTCACTTATATGTGGAATCTAAAAAAAAAGGGACAGATGAACTTATATGCAGAACAGAAATAGACACACAGACATAGAAAACAAACTTACGGTTACCAAAGAGGAAAGGTGGGAGAGGATAAAATAGGAGTTTGGGATTAACAGATACACACTACTATATATGAAAGAGATAACCAATAAGGACCTACTGTATAGCACAGGGAACTATTCTTAATACCTTGTAATAACCTATAATGGAAAAGAATCTGAAAAAGAACGTGTGTGTGTGTGTTTATAACTGAATCACTTTGCTGTACACATGAAACGAACCCAACATTATAAATCAACTATACTTCAATAAAAAATAAATAAAAATAAAACTCCTGTAAAAAAGGATAAAGAGAATGTGGCAAATCCCAATTAAAACAAAAATACCAAGATCTAGAATTATATTTGTGATCAGTATGAGTTAATGAGCAGCAAGGTCAAGTGACCTTTGTTCTCTTTGGGGGGCATGTTGGCTTAGATTTGGGTTCTAGGATTTTCTGGCTCACCAAACATCTACCATTTATCAAAACAATGATGATTCATGTTCTAACTTCATCATGTTGCCTGCTCTCAAATTAAATGTGCATGTATGAGACTTTATGCAGCTCCCAAACCACAATTGGTAGTTTACTTCTAAAGGTCTTCCGCTTCAGTAAGGACAGAAGAAAACCCAGCCCCAGAGAACACTAGTCTATAGGCAGTGCCAGAGCATAGGTTGCACTGTCTGGATTTTCATGGTTAAATAAGACCTCTGTTGACACTTGACTTAAGTGTGATTATCCATAGTTGAAACTTTGAGAACCAGACCATTTAGCAGTGGATTGGTGCCGCATGTTGCCCAGTACCCTGTGAAAGTGTTCTCTGTGCAAGGCTATCACACAACACCTGAAACTCATAATAAATCCAGAAGTGAGCTTGGATGCACTCCTTGTTTGCAGCGTTGTCTGACCACTAAATGATTGATGAGAGGCCTTAGTGGATGAGAATGTTGATTCACTGAAATGTGTAAAATGCACATTTCCTTTTTTTCAGTATAAACTACCAGTGTATGGCCAGTGTATTTAAAAGGCTGGAAACGTGAGTCTTTGTTAGTGTTTCTCTGTGTTTTATTTCCCTTTGCTTTCCTGGAAGAACTAACTCTAATGAAACCTGACGTCTTAGTGCTAAAGTATGTTGACTCTCCCACTCTGCCTTTATTGTACATTGAAAATGTGCATAAACTCTCTGCTAAGTCACCAGCCTTAAAACTGTTTAGAGCTCCTTACTTTTTTCAAAGGTGATGATAGGCCCCAGTCTGTTTGTTTTCTTACTGAAATGTGGAACAACCAGACGTGAACGAAGGTAAGTAAGCAAGATTGGAATTAGTAGCTGGTCTTTGTAGTGGACACTGTGGTCTTTGTCCCTGATTTTGCCTTCAGGACCTTCCAGACCAACTCATTTTCCCAGTTGACGTTGACTGCCAATGGATTCTGCTAAGTTCTTCCAGCGAATTGCTCTCAGAAGATAACTCAGGGTCATAGCCCAATGGCAGCTCACATCCAATAAAACATCATTGGAGCAGTATAAAGGCCTGGTCATCTTGTCCTGTTTGGAATAACTCTGAAGGGCCTTCCTAGCTCCAGAGATTTCCTTGGAGTCTGCTGATGCCTTTGTTGCAGTGCATTTCTGGTCAACACGTTCCCTCTACCACTCTTGCTTCTTTCACTCCTTTAAAGGTGTTGATACCAAAATGTCCCCAATAAACTTATAACATACAAATCTCCACCGCGGAGCCTGGTTCCTGGAAACCTAAACCACATCAATTTTGGAGTGTTTAGAAGATGAACAAGCTATTTTTGAAGCTGTCGTAGTGTGGAATCCAGTGCTAAACATGAAAGACTTCTTTAACAGATGATGGTAAAAAGTTTCCTTTGCCTCATTTTGTAAAAAGTCAGATGGGCAACTTTTTAAAAAAAATTTTATTGAAGTATAGTTGATTTGCAATGTATTAATTTCTGCTGTACAGCAAAGTGATTCAGTTATATATGCATTCTTTTTTATATTCTTTTCCATTATGGTTTATCCCAGGATATTGAACATAGTTCCCTGTACTATACAATAGGACCTTGTTGTTTATCCATCCTATATACAATAGTTTGCATAGATGGGCAGCTGTCTATAAACATCTCTGTAAGACTAGTAAAGAAGCTGATAGGAACTAGTTGTAACCAGGATTTAATGGACTTGCTCAGACCCCACTTCTGTCATTGGCACCAATCTCTACTTTCTAACAGTTGGTTGCAGCAGGATGATAGCTTAGGGCAGTGTTTCTCAAAAAGTTAAAAATTCATGTTCTAAGACCCCCCTCACTGGATCAGTATCCCTAGGCCAGGGTCTAGGAGATCTGCATTTACCAGTCATTCCAGGAGATTCTTACATTCACGCAAGTTTGGGAGAATTAAACTATGACCAAAAGTTTATCAGATACTGCTGTTGAGAGAAACTGTTTTTACAGAAATAACAGCAACAAATTATCAGCATAGAGCCACCTTTTGTCACCAGCTGCCTTACACACAGGCTCTGAGGTCCAAACAGCTACCTCTTCTGCTCCCGTATTAGTTATGAAGAAAACCACACTAATAAAAATAGTAAACAAATTGGATGTGCAGTTTTTCAAAGCACCATTTGTTCATGATGGAAATTAAAGCACCCTGGTGATAGAGCAATAGAATCCCTTTGAGGCTGGCAAGGCAGATTGCTTGGTGCCTTTCCTCTGTGTCCAGGGTTTGGGATAGATGATGATAAAGCAACTGTAACGCCTGCCTGTGTGAGCCTGAGCCTGAGGCTTGAGGTCTGCAGGTGGGCAGCGAGAGCCCCTCCCCTCTCAGCATCTCCTGAGGTTCCCATATTCCTTCTAGATGACTGGTATTCTTTCTTACTTTGTTCTGTGTTACAAAAGGCACAGCCAAATGCTGGTTAATATACTATACACCTAGCCATATGTTGAGCTAATTCACAGCTGCAGAACGTTGTGGTACTTTTTTTTTTTTTTTTTTTTTTTCGGTACG
>NW_006780945.1:4245722-4285736 GCF_000442215.2 Lipotes vexillifer
GGTACGCGGGCCTCTCACTGTTGTGGCCTCTCCCGTTGCGGAGCACAGGCTCTGGACGCGCAGGCTCAGCGGCCATGGCTCACGGGCCCAGCCGCTCCGCGGCATGTGGGATCCTCCCGGACCGGGGCACGAACCCGTGTCCCCTTCATCGGCAGGCAGACTCTCAACCACTGTGCCACCAGGGAAGCCCCGTTGTGGTACTTTTTGTTTGTGACCCATCAGGATACATAATTTTGATTATGCTTCAATGGTGTTGTTCTTTAAACTATAACAAGCTTTTGATATAACAAGTCATTTTTCATTATGAGGGTAAAAGTAAAGTTGTTCATGTCATTCTTGTTGACTCTGCTAGGAAGTTAGCAATTTTAGACTCAGAAATTAGATTTAGTTACCCTATCTTTCATGAGAGTATTGGGGATATCAGCATTTCACCACTTTTAAATAGTGATAACCAAAAAGTCTGCAGAAAATAAGCTTTATTACATCTATGGTAATGAAGCTTGCTGTTCCAAGGCTCTTAATAATTCCTTTGGGTGTCCCAAAGAGGCAGAGCCAAAGCAGCCAAAAGCATGTCTTTTTGGCAGTCTAAAGACTTCACAGACATTGATTTCCTATCCTTTTGACACTTGCATGAGGTTCGTGTTTCCTTCATAAACGTACTCGGTTTCCCTCAGGATCGTTCAGTGGGTGTCTCTGACAAATTTACAGCCCTGGATGGATTTGCAATCACAAGAAAGAATCTTTGACAAGTTTTTCTTCTCCCCTCCATGACTCGAAACCATGCTTCGCTAATTAAAAGTTTCAGTCTGATTACCAAGGCTCTATTATCAAATTATCTAAAGAAAATTTCTAATGAAAAACCACTCAGAAGCTGTGCTGTGTGTTTCGCATAGGAAAAACTACTACATATGTCATGGATGTTATCATTTAGAGCTTCAGATATAGTGAACAATTTCACTGACTCTTTGAAGATTAGGGCCACTTCAAATAAGTTTTTCTCTTTTTGTAAGATGATTTTTAACCTGGATAAAAATACATAATCTATGGCATTACATAGATATACATAAATAACAGACATAGTTAACGTATAGACATACGTCAGCATGAACAATAAGATGCCTGAATTGGGCTTCCCTGGTGGCGCAGTGGTTGAGAGTCCGTCTGCCGATGCAGGGGACACGGGTTCGTGCCCTGGTCCGGGAAGATCCCACATGCCGCGGAGCGGCTGGGCCCGTGAGCCATGGCCACTGAGCCTGCGCGTCCGGAGGCTGTGCTCCGCAACGGGAGAGGCCGCAGCAGTGAGAGGCCCACGTACTGCAAAAGAAAAAAAAAAAGATGCCTGAATCAAAGTTTGCTGTGTATTTCAACCAACATTTATTGTCAGCAGATCTTTGGCAATGGAAAAAAACACATGGGGGTGTCATATGAAACGATACCTTGAACCTTTAATTCCTTGTAGTTGAGAAACTCTTAATTTTAACATTTTAGAGTCTCTTAATGTGACACCAAAATAACTGGTTATAAAGCAACTTTGATTTTGTTTTCACAGAACCAAAAACAAACAGCAAGAACAAAAACTAAAACAAAATGTTTGAATTATTTCATTCTTTTGGATGAGTTTAGTGATCTTGAGGCTATGTTGAAAATAGCAGAGATGAAGTGGATAAAGTTGAATGAAGTTCAGTTGAGACTATAATAAGGATTTGGTGATTAATGGCACTCAGTGGAACATAAACTTCATGAGGACAAGGACCTTGTTTGTGCTAAATGGTGGGGATACAATAATAAACAAGACAGAGAAAGTAAGCAATGTCTATTCAGTAAATGAATGAATGAAAAATAAGAAATGAAGGAGATAGGTTTATCTGGAGTTTCTTGGTTGGGATGTTGAATGGGTAATGATTCTCTAAACCTGTGAAGTCCAGTACGGTAGCCACTAGCCACATGTGGATGTTAAAATTTAAACTCATTTGAATTAAAGTTAATTTATTTATTAGCCAACCACATTTCAAGTGCCAAACAGACACATGCAACACTGACCATATTGGTCAATGTAGATATAGAAAATTCCCGTTACCACAGAAAGTTCTTTTGGACAGCACTGCTCTAAATAGCATGAAGACTATACATGGATGAGGCAGGAATGGGGGTAGCTGCCCCTACTAAAGTCTATATTTCGAACCACTTTCAGACAAGTTGTGCTGACTCTGGAGACTTATGTTTCAAATCCGAACTCAACTTTCTTTTAAATATAGCTCCCCAAAGTTCCTGTTTTCATTTTTAGCATCACCATTCTACCAGGAACTCAGGCTCAAAATATATTTTCTGTCTCTCATCCTCTCCATATAGTCAGATTAAAATTCTATAGATTTTTTTCCATCCAGTATCTGTTGAATGGACCCCTTTCTTTTTATTCTTCCTGTATAGTGACTTATATAATGTGTACTGTACACTGACAGTTATAATATGGGAACATGGTATTAGTCATAAGAACAGCATTTTGACTCCATTGGGGAAAAAGATAAACAAAAATGGCAAATTTGTCATCAACTCTAACCTTGTTTGATTTAGTATGTAAATAATACTGTATATAACTTTCCAGTTTAATTTGCACGTTTGATGAGTTTTCACATATCTACATACCTGTGAAACCATTGCCACAGTCATGATAATGAATATATCACCCCCAAACTTACCTTACGCTTCTTGGTGCTCAGTCGTAACCTAACTACCTATTCACCCTTCACCCCTCTTCTCAACAGATCTGCTTTCTGTCACTGTAGATTAGTTTGCATTTTATGGAGTTTTATATAAATACTCACATATGCATGCTTGTATAAATGTTTTTTATGTGTGTGCTTTTTTTTCTTGCTCCTTTTACTCAGCATACCTGTTTTGAGATTCATCTATCCAAGTTGTTGAGTGTATCAATAACTCATTCTTTTTTTATTTCAGGGTAGTATTCCATTGTGTGGATATACTACAGTTGGCTTATTCATTCACTGTATAGACATTTGGCTTCTTTCCAATTTTTGATCATTACAAGTAAAGATGTGAATATTTATGTACAAATTTAATGTATGGACATATGATTTCTTTTCTCTTGCATAAATACCTAGGAGTGGAATGGCTTGGTCATATGATAGGCATATCTTTAAATTTTTAAGAACTGTCAAATCATTTTCCAAAGTGATTGTGCAATTTTTCATTTGCATAGCAATGTAAAGGAGTCCAATTTTTCCCACATTCTCACCAATACTTTGTGTAATTAGTCTTTTTAGTTTTAACCAGTCTACTCAGTTTATAGCAGCATCTCATTTTGGTTTTAATTTGCATTTATATCACATTTTCAAATGCTCATTTACCATCTGTATATCTTCTTTAGTGAAGTGTCGGTTCAAACTCTAGACATTTTGGGGGGTTGTCTTTCTTTTTACTAAGCATTGAGTTCTTTATGCATCCTTGACACTAGTTCTTTGTCAAATATGTGTTTGCAAATGTTTTCTACCAGTCTGTGGCTTGCTTTTTCATTTTTATAATAGCATCTTTTAAAGTGCAGATGTTTTCAAGTTTGATGAAGTCCAATTTAACATTTAAAATTTTTTTAAGTTTGTGCTTTTGCGTCCAATGAAAGAAATTTTAACCAAACCTACTGTCGTTAAGATTTTCTTCTATATTTCTTCTAAAAGTTTTCTAACTTCATAAGTCTGTGATCAACTTTGACTTAAGTATATTATGCAGTGTGAGGAAAGGATCAAGGTTCATGGCGTTGCTTAAGGCTGTCTGATTGTTCCAGCACAATTTGTTGAAAAGATTATCTCTTCCCCATTGAATTGTCTGGTTGCTTTCCTTTTTTTTGTTTTTTTCACTCATAATTTGTTTTTAATTTGGCTTTCCAGCATTTACCCATCCCCCCCATGCCATTGTTTTCTTTTTTTCCTCTCTCTCTCTTTTTTTTTTTTTAACATCTTTATTGGAGTGGTTGCTTTCTTGAAAATCAGTTGACAACTATGTGCAGCTCTATCTCTGGACTCTGTTCCGTTTCACTGATGTATATGTTAATGTTTATGCCAATATCAGATAGTCCGAATTTCTATAGGTTTATTACTGGTTTTGAAATAAGGTAGTGTTATGTTGTCCTACTTTGTTCTTACGTTTTACTGGAGGGGGATTCTCTAGACCTTTTGCATCTTCACATAGATGTTAGAATCAGCTTGTCAATTTCCATGCACACAAAACGCCTGCTGGGATTTTGATTGAGATTGAATAGAATCTGAACATCACTTTGGAGAGAATTGCTATTTTAGTAACACTGATTTTTCTCATTTATAAACATGGTATATTCTCCATTTATTTAAATTATTTAACTTTTTTTTCTCACTAATGTTTTATAGTTTTCAGCTTACAGGTCTTGCAAATATTCTGTCAGATTTACCCCCTAAGTATTTCATTTTTGTAATGCTATTGTAAATGGTGTTTCTTTTTAAAGTTCAATTTCTGATTGTTCATTCCTAGTATAGAAATATAATTGATTTTTGTCAGTTGACCTTGTATTCTGCAAGCTCACTAAACTCACTTTTTTTTTTTTTTTTTTTTTTACATTTTTCCAGTCTGTGTGCCTTTTATTTCTTTTCTTGCCTTATTGAACTCCCCAGAACTTCCAGTAAAATATTAAACAAACGGTGAGCACAGACAGACATTATTGCTTCATTACTAATCATGGAGAGAAATCATTCCATTTTTTATCCTCATGTATGATTTAAACTCTATAGCTTTTGTAGACTCCTTCTGTCACATTTAGGAAGTTTCCCATTTCTAGTGTTCTGAGTGTTTTTATCATTCAGATCTTCTTGAGTGAGTTTTGATAGCTTGTTCTTTGAAGAATTTGTCCATTTCATCTAAGTTATTGAATTTAGTGACATAATATGTTTATAGCAGCTGTTTTAATATACTTGTTTATTAGTTTTATCATCTGTGTGATTTCTAAGTCTCATGAGGGGTCATAGCCGTCTGCTCCTGTGCATACCTGGCAGTTTTTTTAAAAAAACTATGTGCCAGACAATGTAAATTTTACATTTTTAGGTGCTGGAATTTTTTGTATGCCTATAAAAAATTTTGAACTTTGTTCTGCCACACCGTTAAGTTGCTTGAAAACAGTTTGATCCTTTTTAGGCTTGGTTTTAATATTCGTTAGGGGAGACCAGAGACTGGCCTTTAGTATAGGAATGCGTTTGCCCCATTGCTAAGGAAATAGCCCCATCTCTTATGAGGGTTCTTCACCCCGGCTAGTGGCTCCATGAGCTCTCCTTCCTTTCTGTGTGAGCTCTGAGAGTGACTCATCCTGCTTCTTGCTAGTGGCTCTTCTCCTGGCTCAGGTAGTCTCTTCACGAGGATGTGTCTGTCAGTACACACTGCTGAAGACTCGGGTGAAATCCTCTGAGGGTTCCCAGACCACTCACTGGGACTCTGCCTTATGAATTCTAGCTGTGTTAGCCTTTCCTAATTCTTTTTTTTTTTTTTTTTTTTTTGTGGTAGGCGGGCCTCTCACTGTTGTGGCCTCTCCCGTTGCGGAGCACAGGCTCCAGACGCGCAGGCTCAGCGGCCATGGCTCACGGGCCCAGCCGCTCCGCGGCATGTGGGATCCTCCCGGACCGGGGCACGAACCGGTGTCCCCTGCATCGGCAGGTGGACTCTCAACCACTGCGCCACCAGGAAAGCCCAGCCTTTCCTAATTCTTAATTCTGTCTCCTCTACTCAAGGATATGGGTTTCCCCTCCCTGGGCCTCAAAACTCTCTCTGGACAGCAATTTAGGCAATCATGCAGTTTGCTTTTTTCAAAATTTAATTTTTTCCCAGTTTTATTGAGATATAATTGACAGACAGCAAAAGCGTAAGGTGTACAGCATAATGACTTAAGTTGCACATACTGTGAAACGATCACCACAGTAATCTTTGTTCATCAGAGAAACTGAGGTTTCTAAGCACTTCAGAATTTCCTACCAGAAAGAAAGTAGAAGCCTTTCTAGACAAGAGCTGGGTGATATCTGATGTTAAGCTAACTCAGTATGTCTCCGTGTTTAATTGATATAAGAAAAGCTAAATGAGCTTGTTAAAACTTACAGGTTCAAAGGCTCAATCCATACAATTTCTGATTCAGTAACCTTGGAAAGGAACCTTGGAATATGTATATTGAATAAATAACACTAGTGAATATGAAAAATGTGCTCTGTGTTCCAAAGATCACACTTTGGAAACAGAGTAGAATTGGTTCTGAATGAAGTGATTCCAGAATTTATGTTAAGGTAAAAGCTCATCAGGGAAGACCTCTGTGTGTGTCTGTGTGTCTGTGAGTGTTTTTGTTTGAGAGTTGATACGTGTAGGTAAAAAACGTGGTCAAGGAATCCCTTGACCTCTAGATACTGCAAGATCACAAGTATTTTCCTATGGTTATGTTGGAACTTTGGGGAAACAGAGAAAAGCTTGTATAATATTTCTCCTCCAAACCCAGTACTCATATGGGAAAGTTAGATTTACTTAATAAAAAAGAGAGATTTATGAAAGTTGGGGAGAACATATGGAATGTGCAAGTGAGGGCAATTTTGAACTCTGAGACTCTGGAGATTTCCTTAAAACAAAGAAGAGACCCATTTATCTAGAATTGTTTGGATAAAGCCTCCCTGGTACCATGGAGGTAGGAGGGAGGGATTCAGACTTCCTCAGGGATCCTTTCAGCTTTGTCTCTGTAATTCTACATGAATAATTAGCCTTTAAGGCAGTTAGTTAGCCATTAGCAAAGTTTCTTTGGCATACTCACCCCAGGACTGTTTCCCCCATGACAGTCACCTTCCCTACTGTTATATGCGTTTAGAAGTGATTTGATTTTCACTTCTCCAAGGCAATTTTTTTGAATTGTTTTTTTTCTCTTTTTCCTTAACTGGAAACCAAGAATGTAGAAAGTGTGGTTATTTGAAATTATGGTATACTAACTCAAGGAACTGCAAGAAAGGGTAATATGTGTGTGTGTGTGTGTGTGTGTGTGTGTGTGTGTGTGTGTGTGTGAAGTAAATATGAACCTCTGAACTTTATATCTAGAAACCTTTTTCAGATAGACTCTAATAGGATTGATCTATTCTAATTACTTTTTATGTGACTATTCCAATAAGATTGTGTAACTTGAAAAAGTCTTAGCAGTTGGCTCTTACACAGCAGATTCTAATTTCTGAAAGAGTAGAGACTCACTTCTTCTTAATTCCAAATTGCCACAGTGCCTTTTTATACTTTCACTTTGTGTGCCAAGCACAAAAGGATAGGGGAGAAGCTACAGAATGTTTAGTATTTCTAGGTATTTTCCTTTTTTCTCTGTTATACAGAATATCGTAGTGTTCAAGAACTTAGTCTTCAGAATATGACATGCTTATCTGTGAATCTCAACCTGGACAAACTTGTTTATGAAATTCAACCATACTATTTTTTTTAACTTTTTGTTTTCTATTGGAGTATAGTTGATTAACAATGTTGTGTTAGTTTCAGTCAACCGTACTATTTACTAGCTACATGACCTTGGCGATAATTTAAACTCTCTATACCTCAATGATTTTACCTCCCAGATGGGGAATAGTAATAATAATAATCATAATCATAATAATACATTCTTCATGAAGGTATCATGAGGATTGGATGCTTCACAGCATAGCATGTGGTACAAAGTAAATACTTACTATAAGCAAAGTGTTGATTATTATTCTTAGCAGTAGCAGTAGTAGTAGTAGCTGTATTACCTGGCATTTCTTAGGAATAATTAATCATTGTTACATGAGGTTTAATGGAAAATAAAACTTTGGATTTGTAATATTTTAATATGATTTTAATAATTTATTCACAGCTGTGATCATTTTAACTTGGTGATAAAATTTCTGTACGTTTGTCATTCTACTTACTTATGGAATATATGAAAAATAATTCCTGCTTAAATATAGGCCTTAAATTTGAAACATCTGCCTTTTACTCATTAATGTTTAAGAGGAAACTAATGATCTCTTTACTTTCTGATGTCTGTATCTGCAAGAGAGAATCAGAGTAAGTAAGTCTCAAGGAAAAATATTGATTCCCCTTCAGCAAACTCTGTTGAAATGCACTGTTGTAGGCCTTGCTATTTTTAAGTGTCTGGATTTTCTTTATGAATTCATTAAAAAATATTTTAGCGGCGCTGGTGGCCCAGTATCTCATTCCAACAAAAACTTACCACTGGAAAGCACGTACCATTTGGCTCACCTTTTCACTTCATGGCTTAATAATAATGACAAATTACAGGTGCTGAAATGATGTTAGATCCCTTAGCATAACTGATTTAGGGCTCATATTAGTGTGCTTTTCTCCAGAACTTCTTAATATATATAGCATCTCTCTCCTGATTGGCAGTTAATGTCTCACATGCTGGAATTCAGTTTCAGTGAACTGAAAGTGATATTACCTTTCTTAATTGGTAGAAACATGGGCCTGTCATTATATTTCATTTTCAGCTTTTCTATGAGAGTAATGTCTATATTGTTGGGTTTTCAAGTGATAATTGTGGGGCATGCTTAACTGCCCGTAAGAGAGGATGTCTCTCCTAATCTGTATTATCTTGATTCTCTTATATCCTCTGAATCTCATGATTCTTGTCAAAATACATTTTTCATATCTCATAGTTTGTTTGAAATATGTGAAAATTAGCTGTGTGAAATATTATCCAGTTTTTAAAAGTTTATTTTCCAATGGTTTTTTGAAAGTATATAGAAATCCATTACATTAACCTTATTCATTGCGACCCAGGTAAGTTCACTTAATAAGTTCTCATAGCTTTGTTGTAGCTTTTCTTTGGAAGTTCTATGAATATGATTCATGTCATCAGTGAATAGAGTGCTGCTTCTCCAGTCATTGTGCCTTTTTTCCCCTGTCTTAATTGCATTGGCTAGGAATTTCAGTACAATGTTGAATAGAAAACTTTGCATTGTTCCCAATTTTAGGTAGAAAATATGCAGTCTTTTACTATTAAGTTGGATATTAGCTGCATATTTTTTTTTAGACACCCTTTTAAAGTTGAAGAAGATCCCCTTTATTCCTAATTTACTGAGGATGTTTGTAATAAATAGGTGTTTAATTTTATTGAATTTATTTTCTGCATCTATTGAGATGGTCACGTGGTTTTTCTCTTTTGTTCTGTTAACATTGTAAATTACATCAACTGATTTTTGAAAGTTAAACCAATTTTATATTATTGGAATAAAATCCATTTAATGATGGCGTGTCATCAAGTTTATTTATGAACTCAATTTCTTGAAATTTTGTTTGGAAATTTTGCTTCTGTGTTTGTGAGGAGTATTGATCTACAGTTTTCTTTTCTGTAACATTCTTTTATTGTTTTGTTATCAATGCAATACTTGTCTTAATGTGTTGGAAAATGTTGTTTATTTTTTCTTTCTGAAATATTTTGCATGGAATTTGTTTTATTTCTTTCTTAGTTTTTGATAGAAGTAACCAGTAAATCCATATGGGTCTGGAAATTTTTTTGGGGGGGGGGAGATATTTAATTGCAAATTCAGTTTACTTAATAGATAGAGGACAGAGGGCTATTTAAATGGTTGATTTCTTCTTGTGTCAATTTTGGCAAATTTGTTTTTCAGAGTATTTGTCCATTACATCCAGGTTTTCAAATTTGTTAGCATAATTATTCATAATATTCCTGTATTATCCTTTAATTTCTTGAAAACTATGTAGTTATATTCCTTTTTGTACCTGATTTTGATAATTTTTAGTGATCAGTCTAGGTAGAGGCTTATCAGTTTTATTCATTTAAAAAAAAACTAGCTATGGTTTCACTGATTTTTTTCTTTATTATTTCTGTATTTTCTGTGTCATCGTTTTCTGTTTTAATCTTCATTATTTCCTTTCTTTTACTTATTTTGGATTAATTTGCTCTCCTTTTTCCTCAATTCGTGAGGTAGAAGCTTGTATCACTGATTTTGGACTTTTTAATGAATATGAACACTTAAAACTTCATATTTCATTCAACACTCCTGTAGCTGTATCTTGCAGATTTTGATGTTTTGTTTTCATTTTTATTCAGTTAGAAATATTTACTCTACCCTATGATTTTTTTAGAAGAATTATGAATTCTTCATGAATTATTTAGAAGTATGTTCTTTAATTTCCAAATAGTTGAGTATATTACAGAAATATTTCTGTTATTATTTTCTAATTTAATTCAGTTGTAGTCAGAGGACATATTCTGCTTGGTTTCAATCCTTGTTAATTTATTGATACTTATTTTATAGCCAAACATATGCTTTATAGTGGTGAATAGTCCATGTGTACTTGTAAAGAGTTTGTACTCTGTGAATTTGGGGTCTATTTTTCCATAGATATAGACTAAATTGGTGGTTAGTTATGTCAACCTACTGAATTTCTACCTGTATATTCTACCAAGTTTTAAGATGGGAATATTGAAATATTTTTTCTTCTGTCAGCTTTTGCTTCAAGTGTTTTGACAGTTGAACATTAAACAATTAAATTTCTATCTGAAATTCTGATAGAAGCTCTGATAGAACATTATCTACAGGTACCAACTGCTTCTAGAATTATAGTCTTCCTAACTGCAGATGTATGTGGAGGGAGCAGTGTATGGAATCAAACAGTCAGTGGAAAAGTCAGACAAGAGGCAGTTATCATGGATGTTTACCTATACTTTGCATAAACCACTAGAGTAAAGGGAAGATTGATGATTTTATAAAGTTGATGTATGCCCAAGCAGGGTCTTCAGTCAAATAAAGCAGGGGATTAGCAGAGGACTTTGACTGTAGGCACAGAGAATGGAGTCCTTCCTAGCAGAGCAGCTGATCAGAGTCCGGAATGGATATCAATACAAAAGGTTCATTTTGGATGTTGTGTCAGTGCAGAGAGACAGCCTGAGAGCATTAAAGCACAGATGCCCAGTACTAGCTAGTGATAACACCAGGTATCAGATCATACCACGAGCAGATTAATCTGGATAGTAGATGTAATATAATGAAAAGGGCACTCATCTTTGATTCAGGCAACCTTGAGTTCAAAATCTGCTTCTTTGTCTTATTACCTTAAATATATTTTGTGCTTTCTTGAAGAGATACTTGACCTTTCTATGCCTGTTTTCTCATTTTGAAAACTGAGATGATATCTATTTCATAAGGTGATTAGATGAAGGATGTCGTGAAATGTAACGTATAAAACATGCAGTCCATCCGATAGTAGGTTGTCTACCAATGTTAGATTTCTTCCTTCTTATATAAAGCTAGATTTAGAATGAATATAGAAAAGGAGAATAGGCAGCTCTGAGGCATTTATGCTGAGTTGAAATAGATAATTTTAAAAAAGCAGTGCTATTTTACTCTCAGGCGTCGCTAATGTTTGAAGTCTGAAAATCTTGATGAAACCTCTTCTTTCTGCTAGAAAAGTGAAATCCCACTGCTGAGAGAAGGTGGTACCCTTTTCAGGCAAATGCCACCAACTGCTTCTCCCCCTTGATTGTGGCCTTGTTGAAGAATAACTCTAAGAGCCAGTGACTGCTGACAGTTTTGGCTTATGGGTTCCCTTGCCCATCACACCACCATTTTTTCTGGGGGTGAGGGTTGGTATAGAGTATTCCTAGATCCTCAGAGAGACTTCAGGGTTGCTTTTTGTTTTCCTAATGCCTTCTTTCACCCATTTTAGTACAAATTCTTATTTAGTTATATAAAATGATAAAAACTCTGTTTACAACCATTTATCCCTAATTATCTTATTAGGTGACAGTTATCCTCATGTATGTCATTACATGCACCAAATACTCATGCTTCTGGTTTATTACCTTGCAACTCTCTATATTTTTCTCCTTATTCATCCTCCTTTGTGGCCCCCATTTTGCAGCCACCTTCTTTCAGCAAATCAAGAACGACAGCACATTGCTTGTAGCAGTCCTTCCACACCCTTCCCTGTCCCTGCACAACTGTGGTTAAATTGTCTTTATTTCACTATTTTACTGGCTGCCAAAGACGATAGCAATCAGAATTGATAAATCCTGAAGTGCTTCCATTAACCAATCAGGGATTGGCACTGCTGTCAAATCTGCCCTGCGAGAGGCCATTTTTGGTAGCTTAAAATTCTTGTGTATGTATCTACTGGGGATAGATCTGTTTAGCCAGTTTAAAAAAAAAAAATGTGTTTTGACTCTGCAGCTAGTTGCAGGAACTCGTTCTAGGGAGCTCAAAAAACTACTCTTTGCTTCTTTCAAAATTTAAAACAGGTTCGGTCATTTTCTTGTTGCTTCTTGCTTGTTCTAGAAGGTGATTACACTTACTTGTCTCAAACATAATGAAGAAGAAGAAACAAGCCTTGAAATTTCACACTTGGAGACAATCAAAGAAACCAGGAGAGAATTTGTAGCAATCTGAACGCATCAAGAAGCAATAATGATCGACAGGCCAGCAATGAGTGACACGTGTTGCTGAGTGAGAGTCCCTGCCGCTCAACGGCACAAAGTTTGACATTTAAATTGCAGGCAGCCCTGGGTCCATTCCAGGAGCTGCCCGTGGTTGAACACAGTTCTGATCACTTGCTTGAGGGGCACAGTGGGGGTAAAGAGAAAAAAAAAGAAAAATCAAATTGTTCTCGGAAATCATGTTTAATGTAGAAATCTGGTTAATATTAAAATGCAATCTGCAGTTTTCAAGTATTCTATTCCTCAAGGAAAATATTTCCTGTTCAAGGGGCAGGAGCAGTAAGCACTCTCTTATTACATCACTTCCTATGTCAGGCCCAACTAGCATTCAAAATGTATTACCATATTGATAATGCTAATTTCAAAATGATGCCTTCCCCCAACCCCCTTTGGTTAAAGGGTCTGGGCAAAATTCCAATCATATGGATCAATTTAGCTTTAGATGGTGCCGGCCAAACTGATATTTCATGCGCTATATAGAATATAGTTCTTCCACATGTTCAGGAATAGTAGCCTATGTGTCCTCTCTACTCATAGCATAACATTCTATTTCCAGAAGTTTCCCAAGAGAGCAGCTATCTCATGGGTTTTAGAAAAGAGAATGTCAGCCACTTCAGGAGGGAGAGGCAACACATATTTCTCTACACATAAGCAGCCTTCAATCTTTGAATTACTAGGGAGTTAGGAATTGATTTCTGGAGCTCAACTTTTTGCCATGTTCAAATCAACTTGGTATTTTCCTTGTAAGCTTGGCTGGCTTCACTACAACTGTTCTCATCACCAGGAGGACATGTGGATGTAACCACTGGTATTTATCCTCCCTTTATCCAAATTTTTTTCTGCAGTGCCTTGGCATGAAAGCTGATGACTTATTAGAATGAAATCTTTTCAAATATCTGTCCCCCGCATAGTTACTCAGCATTCTCACCTTTTCATTAAGAACAACAACAAAAAGCCACTCACAGAAAATCAGTATGAGAGCACCCAGTGTTCTAGACCAGAAGGCAACAGTTTTGTTTGTCTTGAATCCTTCAGCCCTTTGGAGTCAATGGGTGACCTGCTAGGTAGAGCTGATCAGACTTGTGAGGAGTAAGCATTGCTCTGAACGGCCCCAGGAGAGAAAGCTTACTTCCATGTAGGCACTACTAATCCATCCTTTTAACTTAATATTTTTGAGGATTTCTTCCAGAGGGGAAATATTTTATGCTAAATCCATAGAGTAGACCTGTCCATGTCTATTTTTGTCCATTCATAAATTCAGTGATGTGAAATGAATATTTTTTTTAGTGATAACAATAATAAGTTTACAGCCTGTGCTTTGCCATTGAGTGTTGGATGATTTTATGATTCTAAATATGATTTTAAAGTGAGACTTTATTCACGCCCGTATTCATACTTTTAGTCTCTCATAATGCCCAAATTTCATGATGCAATTTTAGTGGAATTAAACTGAACCACTTGAAAATGTAGAGTTAATTGCATACTGTTTCAGTTACAGTTCTAATGGATGTAAGCATGCTAGCTGACACCAGAGATAGTCAGTTGGTTGCATAATGCCAGAGGAGGCATACATTTAGATATATTGCCCTATGGTATTTTTTTAATGCTAGCCAATTTGATAACACCTATTTAAGCTAAAGAGTCTTTGGCTGGTCACATCTGAGGACCAACCAGTGTTCGCTTGACTTAATGACTGATTGCTTGTCTGAATGTCATGGGATGCTTACAGTATTATGGTAGACTGATTGGTGTAATAACCACCCCAGTATCTCAATTGCTTTTTCTCAATTATATCACAACCCCATGAGGGTTTGAAGAGGTTCTCTGTTCCACAAAGTAGTTCAGGGACCCAGGGTTCTTCATTAAGTTCCAATAGTTTTGGAGATACAACTGGATCCTCTTGTAGCTGTTGATGTGGAAAGGGAGAGATTGAATATGGCAGAGGCAATACTTGTGCTTCATTGCTATTTCCAGAAGGTGATACATGCCACTTCTGCTCACATCCTATTACTGAGAAGTGTTCCTACCAAACCAATTGGTGTAAAGGCAGGGATGGAATGCAGCCTAGAAGCACAGATATGCTGGTAAAATTTTAAGAACTGGCTCTTCAGGAAGAAAAAAAAGCCCGGGTTTGTAGCATTTGCCATTTTCCATGGTGTAAATGACTCCCACTGTGGCCAGTCTCAGGCTACTGATGTGATATCACTAAGTGTGGACATAGCTGGGAGGAGATGTCCACAGTCTAGACATATGCCGAGGAAAGAGCAGAACCCGCCCAGTGGTTAACATGGCAGTTGCTTTGTCACTTATTGTGTGGACGATTGGGTGAGATGGACACCTTCATAAGCTTTGTTGCTGATTGCTTCTAAGGAGCTTGCTGTACTTGGGGAGACTTAATATATAATATATGTATTTTATAAATATGTATAATTGTAAAGATAACTAATACCTAATACATGTTTACTGTTTTCCAGGCATCATCTCAGGTGACCTGTAATTTAACAACTCTATGATGTAGTAATTATGTTTATCCTTATTTAACAGTCTAATGGAGACAAAGAGAGACTTAGTAATTTGCTTCAAGTAAAGCATAATTGATCCTATTAGGAATCCATAATAAGCTATGTGAAGAAAGAGGCATAAGAGCAGGAGGTGAAGCTTTTAATGGGCAGGAGAGAGACAGAGAAAGAGAAAGAAAGAGAATGTCTGAGATGTTTGAGTGTTTGGCTGGAGGTGGTATTCTAAAATAAGGGAACAGAATAGTGAATGTCAGCAAGGCGTGAACATTTTTGATGTAACAAAGATGTTCATTTTCTTTGATCTTATAACTCTCCTTCTGGGAATTTATCTTGAATAAATATTTTTAACAAAATCTAAAATCAGTTTGGGTATATGCATATGATATTATTACAACACTCTCCACAACAGATCAGCTGAAGGGAGAGCACAGGCTCAACGAGAAGATAATGGTTTAAAAGTTTCAAACCATCTGAAGCATGATAACACAATGATGACGCTGGTGATGGTGATGGAAACAGCTCATTGCTGTGTGTCAGGACTAAGCAGAAAAGGGCAAGCATGACCTCACTGTATTGGCTTACCTAGTGCATTAATGGGTAATGGGTAATGACTATTTAGAAATATGAAATATTTGTGATAATTGAAATCAGAATATTAAATGGTAGGTAAAATATGTTTACATGTACAGAAGGGGAGGAAGATTACATGCAAAGAAAGAAAATAAATTTTGAGATATGCCATTATATTTCATATTTTTCCAAAATAGTTACTAATATTCAGTATAAAGGATACTTTTAATTCAAAAAATTATTTACATAGTGTTAGGTTTGGAGACTGGATCAGTGTGATTGGAATAATGAGTGAGTGGAAGCTAGATAAAATGAATAATTAGGTTGCACACTGGAGATAATCTTTAATTTTGAGGAATAAGGACATTCTGGCTCACACTATAAGGGATAGAAAGGCATATAAGTAGCTTTTTGAAGAGGTATAATATGCTATGAACTTCATATAAGACAGGTGACTGTAGTAACAGTGTGACAGTGCCCTGGAAAAGCAAGACTATGAACTCAGAGACGGTGAAAAATGTCTTGAAAAAATAACCAGCGAAGAAAAAGAGAAGATACACTTTAGGGCAGCAGTAGTAGAGTTTAAGGAAAAAGGGAATGCATGCAGGGCACAAACAGACACTATTGGGAAGTCTTTCTGATTGATTTTGTCATGAGAAAGGAGATGAAAGCAGGTTTGAAGACAGAGCAGATGTGAAGACGTTGGGGGAAAAGAGATTGGTTAATTTTAGGGTATGGTCAGTGGATGAGCTCTCCATTTGGAAACACTCTGTGGAGCTGAACGTTTAGATCTGAACTGTGGAGATACGTCGGAGTGGGGTATAGACTTGGGGGTCATTGGGTTAAAGCGCATACTGAGAGCAGTGAGAGAGAAGGAGACGGGCCAGGCAGAGGCGGGGGGCGGGGGGGGAAGTAGAGCTGAGAGTCAAGAAGAGGAGCTTGGCTGTGATGGGGGGAGGGAGGGAGTTTAGGCAGCAGAGAGAAGATGCAGACTTGACAAAACTCTCTTGACCCTCTAACATATAAAGGAGACTTTAAGATGTTGTGGCTTAGGGGAAAGAAGCTAGAGTGATAAGGAAGATGGATATATATATACATATAAAAGAATGATTGACTTGGTAAGATCTAAGTCAGAGGAGACTGGAAAGAATGGAGTCAGAAATTGTGAGAAAAACTTAAATTGTAAAGGAGTGGGATATTCTCCCTTGTCTTTAAAAAAATGGGATGCATTTTTTTTTAAAGACAAGGGAGAACGAGGGAAAACAGAAACATTTGGCAGTGGTAGAAAGGAGGCTCAGACATGTTTGTTAACTCTTCCAGTGTTGTAAGGGGATGGCAGACGGGAGGTCTCTACAGTAGCTGGTGTTTGCAAAGGAGAGGAGACAAGAAGAAAAGGATTATAGAAGAGAATCCCCGAGGAAACATTTGTATATGATGATTTTATACAGAGGCAATGCTATTGGAAGAGAAGAATATAATAGGGGGAAATAAAGGAACAGGTGACAAAGGAAGATGAGAACAACAGAGAATAAGGAGGAGAAAATGGCGGAGGACAATCGGTAACTGTTTCCAGTCACTTTCACTGGTATTTCAATTCTTGATTATATGTTACTCTGCACTGTCTAGTCCAGAAACTACTGAGGCTATAGTGTTAAGACCTGTGGGTATTGAGTACAGACAACTTCAAAACAATCACTTACCTGGTCTAGTTAGTAGCTTGTGACTAATCTGCCCTATCAGAGCCTAGTGAGAATCAAAGTATGATGTCAGGCTATTCTAAACTCATTGAGATACTAACTGGCATTGTTTTTATCTGTAATCAACAGGTGCCTAATAAGTGCTTATTAGGTGCCAGACAGTATTGTAGGCCAGAGATTAGCAAATTTTTGCACTGCAGAGTAGAGTAGCTTCAACAGTACCAGGTCTACAAAATCTACCCTATGTATTAAGTTGCCCTATACAGGAAAAGTTGACTGAATACCCTACAACGTGCTTGAGGTAGGTACGCAGCTTATATACTCATAGAGTTTTAGCTAGTGAGGCATTCATTTTTAAATCATGATGAAAATTTGCATATTTCAGTACTGAACAATTGCAGACAAAATGTGATGCATCGCAGGGTAATATTTTTTTTTAAATAAATTTATTTATTTATTGGCTGTGTTGGGTGTTCATTTCTGTGCGAGGGCTTTCTCCAGTTGCGGCGAGCGTGGCCCACTCTTCATTGCGGTGCGCGGGCCTCTCACTGTCGCTGGCTCTCCTGTTGCGGAGCACAGGCTCCAGATGCGCAGGCTCAGTAGTTGTGGCGCACGAGCTTAGTTGCTCCGCAGCATGTGGGATCTTCCCAGACCAGGGCTCGAACCTGTGTTCCCTGCATTGGCAGGCAGATTCTTAACTGCTGCGCCACCAGGGAAGCCCCGCAGGGTAATATTGATCTAATTCCAAACCATCAGGATTTGGTGGTAAAAGACAAAGAAAGAAACCCTGTTTGAAAACTCAGGGTTTAGCTTATCCCCGTAGAGTGATGGGTATGTTGTTTTGCAGATGGTTTCTCTGTCCTTAGACAGCATCCTTTCTCCCTCGTGAAGCTGAGCCTGCTGAAAGGGTTGCTGATAGCTTGTATCTTTCCAGTGCTGCTGGATAGCAGATGATACGATACCACGCACTCTTGGTCAATTCCCAAATTCTCAAGAAGTTTCCATGTGGGTAGATGTGCACTGTTGATCTTTAAATTATACCTTAGCAGAAAGAATGTAAAACAAGTGAATTATGGCAATTTAAAAAGAGGCAGCTAGCTGTCTCATTCCATTGAGCACTTCCTTTTCAGAGAGAGCAAGAGGGAGAAGGAGAGAGAGAAAACTCGGCACTGTTTTCACCTTGTACTCCTTTGGCATTAAACACAGGCAAATTTTGCTTAACTTAGCATGTCTAGCCCAAAGGAGAAAGATGGTTATTATGTTCTAATACTTGAATACTGTCTCCATGTATCAAAATCAGGTAAATAAGTAGTAGTTGAAGCAATAATCAGCAGATGATATCCCAGCTTGTGACAAAATAGTGAGAGAATGTCAGCGTCAAGGAAGCACAGTTAGTATTTTTTTTCTTCTGTGACTGACTCTCCTTTTACTCCAGTTTCCAAATCAATGGTTTGTTCAAATAAAAACTTCTGATATATCAACTGTCATTGGTGGCCATATACCAAATTCTGTCACAATTCTTTTAAGTCTCATTTCATTTCTGTATTCACAATCATGAGGGATGAGCTTGGAATGGAAAGGGGTAAGCTGAATTTGCTAAGGAGATCGTGATGCCAAAGATTGACATAGCATTTTAGGTATGTCCCTGGCTGTTTTGAGTGAATTAAAAATTTGGGGCTCAGTCGATTTATTTCCTGTAGTGTATTGACAGCACTGGCAAGTAAGCAAATTGACAAACTAGTATCTGTTAAAAAAAAAAAAAAAAAAAAAAAAAAAAAAAAAAAAAAGAGTGGGAAGGATGCCTGAAGACTGAAGATGGACAAGCATTCTAATGTTCAATTTGAATTCTTCAAGCTATATAACTGCTTGCGTTCAAATGATAAACTCTAGGATTGATGTAAAAGAATGATTTTTAAGCTCCAAGAAGAATTAAGAATTTTCTCCTGGAAAAGTTGCTAGACTTTTAAAACAGGACAGTATGGCAGACATAAAAGTAATTGGTCTTCATTATGACCTTTAATTTATAGTCATACTTCACTTTATTGCACTTTGCAGATATTGCATTTTTTTTTACAAATTGAAGGTTTGTGGCAACCCTGCATCGAGCAAGTCTCTTGGCGCCAGTTTGCCAACAGCCTTTGCTCATGTCGTGTCTCTGTGTCACATTTTGATAATTCTCACAGTATCTCAAACTTTTTCATTATTATTATATTTGTTATGGTGATCTGTGATCAGTGGCCGTTGATGTTACTACTCTAACTCACTGAAGGCTCAGATGATGGTCAGCATTTTTAGCAGTATTTTTTAAGGAATGTACATTGTTTCCTTAAGACATAATGCTATTGCACACTTCATAGACTATCATATAATATAAACTTAACTTTGATATGCACTGGGAAACAAAAAAAATTTCCTGTGATTTGCTTTATTGCAATTTTCGCTTTTTTTTTTGGTGGTCTGGAACCAAACCCCAAATATCTACAAGGTCTGCCTGTGTATCTATGATGTTCCAGTTAGAAGGGTACTCAAATTATCTGTATCCATATCTATACAGATGCCCAGTTGAAAGGTAACTAGAGAATATAAGGTGTAAATTATTTACATGGCTATGTATTTCAGTCAAATAATATGTGCATGGAGAGTTCATTTATTTTCACTCTTTTTTCACCCTTTTTCTTTTCACTTTTTCACAGGTATTAGTGTGTGTGTTCCTTGCCTTTCCATACTTTAAATAAATCGCAGCTTTTATAAAGCCTTCTGCCAATGGAAAGTCAGCGAAAACTTAGTAAATTTCTTGGCTTATAATATTGAAAAAGGAGCTCAGGACCAGACCTTATCCTGTTTCTTGAAACAAACAGTAGGGGAAGTTGACAATGTGATCATACTTTACATTTTATCAATTAATAAAATTCTTATTATTTTGTTTACAGTTTATAAATGTACTAGGTCAGGAAGAATAGGAGAATAGCAGGATTTATTGTAGAAGTATTAATAACTATCACAAGATTCTGAATTTAAGATGCATATTATGTTAGATCCACATATGAGACTCTAACTTGCGTAATGTAACTCAGGGACTGCTTATAATAATGCTGCACAGAATTCGCTTATGATTTTAGTGCGTTATGAAGTATTAATGATTGTCTTATAAATTAAAAGGAATCCAAGTTAGAAAAGAAGTAAAACTGTCACTCTTTGCAGGTGACGTGATACTATGCATAGAAAATTCTGAAGATGCTACCAGAAAACTACTAGAGTTCATCAGTGAATTCAGTACACTTGCAGGAGACAAAATTACTACACAGAAATGTGTTGTATTTCTACGCACTAACAACAAAAGATCAGAAAGAGAAGTTAAGGAAACAATCCCATTTACCATCGCATCAAAAAGAATAAAATACCTAGGAATAAACCTCCCCAAGGAGGCAAAAGACCTGTACTCAAAAAACTATGATGCTGATGAAAGAAATTGAAGCTGACACAAACAGATGGAAAGACATACCATGTTCTTAGATTGGAAGAATCAATATTGTCAAATTGAATATACTGCCCGAGGCAATCTACAGATTTAATGCAACCCCTATCAAATTACCAATGGCATGATTCACAGAAGTAGGAGAAAAAATTTTAAAATTTGTATTGAAACACAAAAGACCATTGCAGCCCTATTTACCATAGCCAAGACATGGAAGTAACCTAAATGGCCATCGACAGAGGAATGGATAAAGAAGATGTGGTATATATATGTATATATAGAATATTACATATATATATATATACAGAATATATATATAGAATATTACTCAGCCATAAAAAGGAATGAAATAATG
The DNA here is from genome assembly GCF_000442215.2 of Lipotes vexillifer. NCBI lineage: Eukaryota > Metazoa > Chordata > Mammalia > Artiodactyla > Lipotidae > Lipotes > Lipotes vexillifer. Next base: position 4,266,829 of record NW_006780945.1, read on the forward strand.
CCATTTGCAGCAACATGGATGGGCCTAGAGATTATCATACAGAGAAAGATAAATATCATATGATATTGCTTGTATGGAGAATCTAAAAAAAGGATACAAATGAACTTATTTCCAAACAGAAATAGACTCACAGACGTAGAAAATAAATTTATGGTTACTGAAGGGAAGCAGGGGAGGAATAAATGAGGAATTTGGGATTAACATATACATAATACTATACATAAAATAGATAACCAACAGTATAGCACAGGGAACTCAATGTTTTGTAATAACTTATAATGGAAAAGAATCTGAATAAGAACACACACACACACACACACACACACACACACACACAGACACATATATAGGTGTATAACTGAATCACTTTGCTGTACATCTGAAACTAATACAGTGTTGTAAATCACCTATACTTCAATAAAAGTTTTTAAAAAAATTGTCTTGTAGCACAACAGCTATAGTAAAGTTGTAGTGTGGATTATAAAATGAACTCTATGTATCATTTTCTAAAAAGAAGACTCCATTTTCTGATGGAAAGATTATAGAACTGGATCATAAGATAGCTATGTTCCAGAATTATTTTACCATCCATAAACTGACTTGACTGCCACGACTCATCTTTTCTACACAGGGAGAATGACAATAAGTCTATTTTTTTATAGGTTTGTTCAACATGAAAAATTAGCTAAGGAAATCTGCTGCAAGAAAGAAAGCCATTGTAGAAAAACAACATTTATTAAATTATTATGATATATCATGAAATCTAACCAACTTTATAATCAGTCTAGAATGTACTTATATTCTTTTGTTATTACTGCACATGCATTAATTTTATTCAGCATAAAACAAATGGGGGAAGACAACTAGATTTTCTCTCCAGATGGTGTGAAAACAGCAAGGTCAAACTTGAAGAAAGGCTGTCCCTTTTTACAGAGGACTTAATATTTATCACCTCTCATTTGGTTATGAAACTCAGTTTTCATATTTTTCCCTGGATTCTTTGGCTTCTGATCCATTGGAAGAGAAATGTATAGCTCTTAGAAAGGAATCATCTGCTAAGCATGGACGACCTGCCTCTTCCCCTACTCTTAGTTTTTTATTGATTTCTTTCTTTTTGGTTCCAGATTAGCATAGCAATATGCTGGAATACCAAAATTTACTGGCAGAAATGGAGACCAAGCAGCTCATTTTTCAAGGACTTCACGGTCTGTTCTCTGCCTTAACCTGCTCCAAGAGTTACTTCTCATACAACTTCTCAATATTTTCATAATTAGCTGCCCAGAATTTTCATAATCTGTAAACACAGTAAAATGGCTATCAGACATTTAATACGGTAAAAGTGGAGGGGAGAAAAGACCAGCTAGCTTCCTTAAACCGTTTACATTTGACTTGGGAGAGAGCTGGGCCCACGCCCATAGCAGTTAAATAATCAGGAGCACAACTGAAAGTGATTTCTCGTGAGGTGTCACTGCCACACACAACTACCAGGTGTTCCTTCTTGGCTCAGGCTGGCTTTGCTGATCTTCCAGAACTCTGAGGGCTGTACCCCAGCCCCAGTTTTACATCCATTTGTCTCTGCCAAGGTGAAGGCGGCAGAAACCACACGTTTTTCCTTCTCCCTTTCCTCGGTGGAGATGGTCGCCTCCGGATGAGCCATCTGCCACACCAGCAAGCGCTGGTATTTCACCTGGCACGATGGCCAGGGTGGATATGGCACACAGAAGGAAACACACAGTGGAAAACAAGTCTTCCTGGTAATGCACGTTGAGGCTGCCAGACAATGGTGCCTTCCCGTGGTTGTAGTCCCAACTGCTAGCTGGAAAGCTGTAATTTTGAGCAAGAAAATGTTGGGAAAAGCTAAGAGCAAGAGCAAAGAAGGGTGGAAAGAATCGTGGAGCATCAAAAGTCTGCTCTGGGCTGAGTGAGAGAAAACAAAAGGAGCAAGATACGAGAAATTCTGCAGAATCTAGCCTTCCGATGCAATTTAGTTTTTGCCGAATAAATTTTTTATACTTCCTGTTAAGATTTATACAAAGATGGTATTTGAATAGAAAACATTAACTTAAAGCTCTGTATTTTCTCCTAAAGTTCTTTAATCCAAGTCAACATTCTGATTATGAGTTGAAGTTCAGTAAAATTTTTTCTGACTTTGCATCCATACTGCTTTTAGCAAAGAACAGTTTACAAAATGTTACGTTCAATGAATTCCATTGAAATTACATACATATATAGGCAGAGAATCCCATGAAAGCTACACATCAGAATACTACCAGGGTCATATCTGGGTGGTGGGATTATAGGAGATTATAATTATCTACTTTTTAAATCTTTTTTTTCTCATTCTTCTGCAATTAACATGGCTTGCTGTTTAATTTAAACATGTAAAGAATATTAATGATAGTGTCTTTTGAAAATCATAAAAGAATTCAAAGTCATTTAAAGCTGAGTTCTAGAACTTGAGGGTTTTAATTGTAGTTCCCAGCTTCTCAAGACTTCTTAAGAATCTGCTTGGCATGTCATCCCCCCTCTCACTGTCCAGCGTGTTGAATAAAAACATGTGAGATCTTGAATCTGAGTTATCTGGACTGGCTTCTCCCAAGGTGGATAGTTCATAGTTCCCTACTTTATTTTGGGCTGTATCTTCCTGGCTTTCTATGTAAGATCTCTCTGGGTTACTTCTTTACGGGTTGGAAGCACCATTTGTACTTTGGTCTGTTCAAGATGAAATACTAATTTTTTTCCTCCTTCAAAACTAGAGATTTGAGCATTTCTATCCACTGGTCTTGAAATGTATCTGCTGGAAATAGGAGCATGTCTAAGCCACAGCTCTTTGGCTTGTGGGAACTTCTGTTTCACTCTCTGTCTCCCATACACATAGCCTTATGTTCCCCCTGCCACCCTTACACACATCTCACACACATATCTACACACATTTGTTGGACCCACTGAATGTAAGCCTTGGAGACTTTCTTTTTGAAGGAGGGGAGGGGTGGCTGACAAATGTATAATGACATGTATCCACCATTATAGTATCATGCAGAGTAGTTTCACTGACCTAAAAATCCTCTGTGTCCCACCTATTCATCACTTCCTCTCCTCTAATTTGAAGATTTTCTTTCGAATTGTGAATCTGGTTTGCTTATTTTGCAGAAGTGTGATGATTCTTTCCTTGGAACATGGAGGGTATTAGCCTATTACATGGTAGCCCATACACCTCAACATTTGTGTGGCTGCTTTATTCAAGGGACTCTACTGAATCTTAATCAGAGATTTGGTAATCCCCAGAGTATATAATAAGAAACTATTATATAGTCTTATGAAGCTAACCAAGGTATTCTTGAGGTAGTCACTTGTTGTTCTAGCTGTGAAATTCTTAGAAGTATGTTCTGCGTCATTAACCTACTTCCGGGATTCTGGAGTCAAGTGAGACAGTGATTTCTTTTGAGAGCAGTTTGTTCTTAAATTTGTATGTCTACACGGGAAAGAACTTTTTCTCAGGCCTCTATAGAGTGGGTGCAACAGATCAAAGAAGAATGTATTTAATTATCACCAAATTATCTTGGCTGCAATTTAGGAACATGGTGGACTGAGCTAACGTAGACCCCCTTCTAGCTACAAACACATTCCACATTCATGATGCAGAAGAGAATGTGTGTTGGAGGTATTGGTGCATCCACTTTGGAAAATGTGACCTGCTAACAGCTTCCTATCACAAAGCCTCTGTGACTCTTTGTTTCAAGGATGTCCCTGGACGCTGGAACTTGAGCAGCTCACATGCAGGATAGGCTAGAAATGCCAGGAATGAAAAGGCCTGGGAACAACCCTCGCCCAGTCATGGAAGGGAGTAGGTGAGCAGTAATGTAGCTCCATCTCTCGTTTGGGATAACTCTGAATCATCTCTTACGAGGTCTCCCAGAGTCACCTAGTGGGATTGAGTCCCAGTTGCCCACTACAGTAAATTGCTAGGTGAAGCTCAGCTGTGCTCAGAATAACAGAGCCATCTAGACCCAGTGTCCTATTGAATTTTTCTTCCTAATATTTTTCATAATTATCTATTATACTTTCACTAACAAAACTAAGTAATAATAACAGTGATGTCATCAATACACCACACTAGTAATAGCCTAATTTCTGTCAAGTGTTTCTTATGGAAATATTCTAAGTGTTTTGTTTGTACTTTTTAGCTCATTTAATGTTGTTACTGATAGTATTATTAAAATCCTCATTTTATAGATGAGGAAACTGAAATTTCAGAAGTAGAAGCTTAGTTCAGTCTTTATCATAATAATATTAGAGTTTCTACCAGACTAATTGTCCCCTCCTATAGTCTTGGTATAGTCTATGCACACAAGATAGACTATTCTAGACCTGTTAGGTCACTGATTGCAGTGGAAGCCCTTTAGGTGAAAGGCATCTGACCAGTTCTGGACTGTAATAGATCAACCGACAATTTTTCCAGTTCTGTTTCAGATATACAAAATAACCAACTTTCTCAAAAAGGATGAGATCATGTGTATGTTTCTGTGAGTGGAGAGGGTTTGAGACTTGTCTGGGTCCTGGAGGCTGCTGCCCAGTTTTGTCGATAGTTCAAGTTTTCTTTAAACTTTGTCCTATTGTGACGTCAGGCTAAAACAATGGGTCATTAGGTTTAAGAGCTGAGAGATAGGATTTGTCTTGGCCCCCATGGTAGATGTTTTGCTGAGTTAAAGTTTGCCTATCAGTTGTGCATCCCTTATTTTCTTAACACAATCCTTAATTCCTCCTGTAGAGAAGAATCCCTGAGTTCTCTTCTGTAGAATGTAATGCCTGGGATAACTTAAAAAATAGTTGCTTCTCTTTCACCAATAGAATTTCCTCACAACTCCTTCCATTTTTTTGACTGAAATCATTGTGTTTTATAGCATTGAAGACTTTAAGTCTTGCAAATTCTCTCACAGACTTACATCACTAATGTGTCTGCAGCCCCTAGAATTAAGGAAAACTGGGAAGTGAACACATCTCCAAATAATTTCTGACAGGGTAAGAGATAATATGTTAATTACAGAGGTCAACACAGGCCCTTCGTGGAGGGTATCTCAGTGATAGGACCATTCAGCACATGATTGACCCTCCCCAGCCAGAAGGTGGAGGACCAGACCTGGGTCCCTTTGAGGTAGCAGAATCATCAATTTGCTGATGTTGTAAATTCAGTTTCTCTAAGCATATACATTCATTCTGCACTCGAATCTCTGCTTATGGTTCAGGAAAACCTCAGTCTCTTCTTGTGGCTCAAGAAGTCACTCCTCTGAGCCGTGTTACGAAGGAAGCTCAGAACCAATGGGGGACATTATGGCTATTGCTAGAACATGTCCACAGAGAAGTTAGAACCCAGAGGAGTAACCCTGGGAACAAGCCTTATATCAGCAGACTAAGATGTTCAGCCAGACAAAGCTGGTGACATCTCAGCTCCAATCCTTACGGTAAAGATGATCTGAAATCAGTGTTGGTGTCCTTTATAATTTGGCATCCCTTAACAGCTTCTTACCCATGGCCTAGGTCAGTGGTTCTCAAACTTTAAGAAGTACCTGGAGGGCTTGTGAAAGCAGGTTGCTGGGACCCATCCCCAGTTTCTGATTCTGTAGGTCTGGGGTGGAGCTGAGAATTTGAATTTCTAATAAGTCTCAGGTGATGACGATGCTGTTGGTCTGGAGGCCTCACTTTGAGCATCTGACCTGCGCTACAGATCCACTTGCCTGCAGTGGTGGGGACTCAGGACATCCCTCCAACCTCCAACCTATATGCTTCACCTTCTCTTCCTTTTTTTTCTGCTCAGATACCTGTTTTTAGATCATGTTGTCTTACACATTAAATTTTTCTTCATGGGCTGGGTTATTTTGGATAAACGTTAGTCACCTGCTGTTACTCAATACCATCCTCCACGGCCATGCCAGAATGGTTTGTCTAAAATACAAATATGATCATTTCCCTAATCAAAACTTTTCAAAGATGTCCCAGCTGATCAAAATATGTTTAAGGACATCCTCCTGCCTATCTCTTCAGCTGCCTGGCTTCATCCGCCAGGATGCTTTCATTCACGAGTAACAATATCAGTTAGCTCTTGGTGCATGATACAGCATCCCAAATCTCTGTGCCTTAAAACAGTGGACATTTATTATTGCTCATGAGTCTATAGGTCAGCTGGGCAGATTTTCCAGGCTTGGCCAGGCTCACTCATATGTCCGTGGTCAGCTGGTGGTTGGGTAGGCAGCTCTGCTAACCTTGGCTTGGCTTTCTGTCATGTTTGAGTGTTGGCTAGTTGTAGACTAGCCTAGGATGACCTTAACTGAGATGACCAGGCTCTCTTCCATGTGGTCTTTCATTCTTTACGGGCTGGAGCAGGCTGGTAGTCATGATGGTGGAAGAATTCCAAGATAGAGCAGAGACACTCAAGGCCTCTTGTGGTCCAGGCTCAGAACCAGCATACCATCACTTTTGTCACTTTCTGTTGAATAAAGCCATTCTCACAGAGTGGGCAGATCCTATAAAACTACAAGACAAAGAACATGGACCCAGGGATGTCATTAATTGAGACTATCAATGCAATTAACCTGCCACAACAAAAAGTAACATTTCCTTAAACCTTACACAGATTAATGATTTCACATAATGGGAAGCCAAGATTCAGTGTAGACTATAGAATTGGTTGACTAAATAACTCAATAATGTCATCAGTGACACAGATACTTTTCATCTTTCCTCTCAGCCATTCTCAGTCTATTGGCTCATTCTCAGGCTGGCTCATTTCAAGGTTTCAAACAACTATCAGCAATAATTGAAGAAATCTGCTTCACCGTTCGCATTTGATAGGTTCTTTTACGCAGGAGCCCTGAAAAATTCTCTTCTTGTGTTGCATTGGTTCAAATTGGCTTATGTCTCCCCATTTCTAAACTATCACTTCTTTTGTGCAGCAAGAAACTTCCAGATCAAAAGTGGCTTAAATAACTCAGGTTATCCATACCTTGTTTAGAAAACAGTCTAGAGCTCTCTCATATATGAAGAGGATTGGAGTCACAGCAGTCCTGGGGTAGGTTCATCGGGTTAATAATGTCATTATGAAGTCAGGCTTCCCATTTCCTCTGTCACCCTAAGTGCTAACATTTCTCTCCCCTCATGCTCCAAGCAGCATGGCCTAACTCAACAGCCAGATATTAGAAGAAAGAATGTGGGAGGAGACCTAGCCTCATGCCTTCTCTCTCCGTAGTAAGTAGCAAGTTCTGTCTCAGCTGTCCCTGAGCAGGTTTCCAGTGTGTCTAAACTGGCCACACTGCTTCTGCTGGCTGCAAGGGAAGCTGGGAAAATGGACATATGCATCTGTTCTCTCTCTCGTGGGAGGAAAATGATTTCAGTATGAAGGAAGGGACAAAAAAATAGCTGTTGTGTATGCAAAACTTTGTGTATCTCACAACTTTCAAGTAAAGGTCTACACAACCCTAATTAATTGGCATTCCGGCACTTGAATTAACGAGGCAATTGAAGGCATGGATATTTAGTATTCTTTTACCAGTGGACAAAGAGATACTTCTGAAAGGCAGGGAAAAAATCAGTGCATCCAGATGTTACTGGTAAATTAAGACATAGATTTCACCTGGAGAAAGTTTTCAGATCACAGCATTTATTCATTTTCTGTGACCGAGTCACGTTGAATGAGACTGGACGCTTATCCTCTGTGAAGTCAGGTGTTCAGTGTGAAGTTGCCTCAGTGACCATCCTCTTGTAGATATAACCCATCCACTCACAGAACTTGCATTAGAAGGGCATTCCAGTATCAGTGCATCACATACCAACTCTATTTTGACTCTAAAGGAAATGTCCTGTATCCTTGTTGTATCCTTCTGTATGTCATTCATCCCATTTAATTGAATTGTTTGACATAGAACCCTTTTCTCGGGCTATCACTTAGAAAGAATCATAAATGTACTTTAAATCCTACAAAGGAGTTGTTGAGTGAATATGTTTTCCTCTCCAGGTTTTCCATTGCATCTTATCAGGCTTATACTGAACTCAAAGGACCAGATAGTTAAAGGAACAATTCACGGACACAGATGTCTTCAAATCACTTAGTGTATACAAAGTATAATAAACTACAGGATAGAATTTGAGGTAAGGACTTCCTTGTGTCTCAAAGATTTCCAGTTATATAGTGATTTTAACAGAGAGATTCACCTCCTTCCAAACAGTGCTCTTAACTTTCTGGTTGGAGTTGGTGCCTTTAAAAAGCACAGGTAAGGGAAAATACTGAACATTATCCAGCTAAAAGGCATGTTACCAGACATTCTGTCTTGCTTGTTTTCTTCTAATAGAATATAAACGATGGCTTATGAGTCACCCATCACCATTCACCATCCTGAGCTCAGCTATCAGATGCTGGCGTGGAGGAATGAGAGGCATGTGATGTAGAAGGAGAGGGTAGGTCAGAGGAGCTCAGAAACAGAGGGTACCTGAAGGTCAGCAAATGCTTTACTCTTGTTAGCTAAGCTGGTGCTTCCTTTTTGAGGGGGCTGTGATTTCAGCCTCTTCAGTTAGGAGCTTAGTTGAACAAGAATGATTAGTTCATTTCCCAGTCGGCAGTTATTGTTGCAGGAATGGTTTTAATATACCCAGGGTTTTGGCTTCGAATTTTCAAATTTTCAAACTCCAGCAAGTCTTGAATTGTTTATTGAATCTTTGTTGAGAAACAGAACACAGAGATGAAGCTAATAATTGGCAAGAGTCCCAATCCTTGTGTCATTATGGTCATTAATTAGGGTAAGGGTTATGTATGGAAAGGTTGCTGATTGGAATCACTTGTTTCCAGATCTCTTCTCGAGGGCAGGGGTTATAATTAGGGACTCTGTTTTTCTGGAGGTAAACATAGAGATTGCTTTAGGAAGCAGAAATGATGTATGCTTAGTAGACAATTTGTTTCATTGGCAAATTAGTCAAAGGAGAATAAACCATCTTTTCCTGATCATTATTTTCAACCCGAAACCTCATTGTATCAATCAGTAGAATCTTTAGTATAAGGGAGCCTTTATGGAAAATTCACAGTAAAATGAATTACTGCACCGAGTATTTCATTCACCTTCTTCCTAAGTAAGTAGAGGCTAATGTCACAGCTTACGTGGAGGATGGATCTATTTCATTTGAGAAGGAACAGTTTCCCAGTGTCCTGCAAAAGGGCTTGACTCATTCATAGGAGGGGAGAGAGTCTGGCACTGTGACCACTTAGGAGCTCTGCATCATATAAACTTAAGTATACATTGACAAATTGTTCTTAATCTCTTTAAAGTTATGTAAAGTTCCAAGTTTTCCCAATTGAGATTTTTAATAAATATGAACAGAATGTTAGCTCACAAATTTTGTCTGGTATTTCTTTTTTTCCCTCTAGATGTGCCCATGGTGACATGGTAAATGGGACAGCATTGTGTTCTAATCCGATAGCTTGTTCTGAATGTGCAAATCTATATTTCTTTCGCGATTGATTACTTTTTGCGTTAAATAGTCCAATGGAAAGGAATTTTAGTAGATACCAAAATGTAAAAACAATGCAGTATTGCCAAAAACATACGTAACTGAAGTTGTAAAGATCTCTTTTATTTGTGAGATGAGCTCCATTTTTTTGGTCTCCTGCAGCATCTTCAGGGACTCCCTTTTTTCATTTCGTTTCCAGATGAAATGATGGCAGGTAGCACAAGGTCTTTGTTCAGAGTCCTTATAAATAATGGCCTGCATATTACGCTTTGTAAGATATTTACACAGAAACCTCAGGAGGTTTTGTAATTGAAAATACTAGTGCATGGTAGGGTGTGGTGGTGTTTTCTAATATGTACTAATGACAATAGAGTAGGTGGGTGTGATGTATGGCAAGATCCCACAGGGCATCTATCTTCAGCTGCTTGAAGTGCCAGGATTGCTCACCACACCCTGTCTTGGTTTTGGAAACTCTTCACAGAATAGGATACTCTCAGGCCAAAGCCTAAACAAGTCTCCTTTTCTGAAGAGGAAAGAAATATACATGAAACGAATTCTACTTCCATTTCTAGAGTCTGGCTTATTGGGATATAAACAAGGAGTTTAGATTCCAGCATTTTGGCCACTTTATTTGTAAGTGGGATTGGTCAGAGATTAGCCTGAAAAGATTGCTGAGATGTGTTTGCTGGGGCATCTAGAGGCACTTCACTTCAGAGCCTTGTCTTGGGAATTCCTTCTCTATTTATATTAGCGTTATTGCATCTTTCCATCTGTATTTGTAGATATGATTAATTTCTGAGCAGCTCAGCTCTATCCATGGAGTTTTCCTGATACTTAAAAAGGAAAAAAGATGTGTGTGTGTGATTATTTGGCATAGATAAAATCCTCAAAAAAACAAGCAGTTACATACCAGAAGTGAGTGTGGTCAGATTAGCCTCCTCTTATTCCCTTCTTTTCCCCCTTCCATTAATTAGGAGTTATGCTTAAGATTTGGGTCTTCGTAGATTTTTTTTTCAATTTATATTCATTTTTTCTGTGCAGAATATTTCTTTGGGGAAAAAAAGAGAATGACATTCAAGATTAGTAAGCTAAAAATAAAATTACAGGATTTTTTAGCCCAGTGATAGCAGCAAGATTTTCTCAGGGCAGAATTTCTTTGGCAAACCTAATTGGCTAATTTAATTATAGGGATAATGGTATGAATATTAAGATACCATTGTGTGTGTGTAGGGGCAGTGATTTTCTGCTTGCATTTTTGTCTCATTGCTGAAGACAGCTGTTTCCTGCTCACATGTTCTGCTCCACACATGGAAATCACTGCCAATGCTTTTAGCAGATTCTTTCAACACTTATATACATATCTTTAATGAATATTTGATAATATCACTATGGCTTAATTTTTCTGTTTTAAGAGTTATTTCTTGAACTCTCACTATGGAATATGGGAATTTGACTAATTTATTTCTTATCCCTTGACTACAGAAATCCTATAACCCCTTCTTTCCAGGATAATTATTTGGTATTTATTATTAGGCCAATTTTTTTTATTGAAGCATAGTTGATTGATAATGTGTTAGTTTCTGCTGTACAGCAAAGTGATTCAGATATATATCTATACACACACACACACACAAACACACACACACACACACACACACACACACACAGATTCTTTTTTATATTCTTTTCCATTATGGTTCAGCACAGGATTCTAGTTATAGTTTCCTGTCCAGTATTTATTTCTGTGTGATATTATAACTATGAAATTATTAGTCACAGCCGAGCCATAAAGTATACTGTGTCTTTTTTCCTTTATAATTTTTTGTTGATATTTGTCTGCTTTCTTTTTTGTTTTCTTTTGTATTGGCCGTTAAGCTTCATATTTTCCTCAGCTCTGTATGTTTCTCAATATGTTCATAGACATTTGGTAATCTGTCCATTTCATCTTCTGCCGTGATTTTCCATAACATTCTAATATACTGTAATCAAGATTGATTGCTCTCTATATGGGCTACACAGCGGCTCTACTGGGATTTCTCTTAACCATCATCCTGATTTCCCTCACTTACCTCTTCCAAGTTCGTTTCCTATATTCTAGAACTCATGCCTTCTTTTTCCTTCAGGAACATATGACAGCTTATATGGGTGAGTAAAACTTTGACATCTTATAACCTTGTACATACGAAGATTTCTTGACCCTTGCTTAACACTGAATGAGAATTTAGCAGGATGTCTAATTTTTATCTTGGAAATAATTTTTCCTAAAAAATTTTGAAGACATTTCTTCATAGTCTTCAGGTGTTTCGAGGCACTGTTGAGAAATCTGTTATCATAGATTCCAGAACGTTTATATAAAACCCGCTTTTTCTAACTACAAAATCATAGGATCCTCTTTTAGTTGTTAGAGCTAACATTTCATGATGGTGTACTTTGAGGTCCATTTTTTATCACTGTCCTGTGGTCTCTGAACCCTTTTAATCTGGGGGCATATCTCCCTCTATCTGGGATTGTCTTGAAGTATTTATCTCATTGTTTCCTTTCTACTATTCCGCTGCTCTTTCTACTGTTATCTGTTTTCTTTTTCTCATTTCACCAACTTTATCTCCCAAACTTTATATTAAAGTTTAAAAAAATTCCTTCTCTTACATTAATTTCAAAAAGCTTTTTTGTTATTTCCTGAAGATGTTTTTTCTCTGGCATTCTTTCTCCTTGATAGACTTCTTATCTCTTTGAAAAAATTTTTCTTTGCTTATTTTTATTCCTCCAAATACCCATTTTTTTCATGCTTGCTTATTTTGTATCTATTTTTAATATTATATTCTTCCTTGAAATTCCTGGGGTCCTAGGCTGTTTGTTGACTGTGGTCTTCCTGTGCCATGATTCTGATGAGGTGATTTCCTTACAGAAGCCCAGAGACAGTACTTTAAATCTTTACTCTTGGTAGAGTGGAATTTTCCGTAAAAGATACTTTCTATTCCCTACGTAGACGGTAGGCACCAGCTTCCCATGTTCTAGAATTTAAGTGGGCAGGGAAAATCACGAAGTACATTTTCATCAGCTTGTCTCAGTGTAGAGTCTTTCTGCTTTGCCATCTTTAGAACATGAATCTCAGTCTTTTACTGGGTTGGGGACTGAGCCTTACCTTACTGCAGATAGAGACATGACCACTCACTTAGTGAAAGGGGAATCCTGGGGGAAGGGGACAGTTCTGATTTCGTCCTTAAGTAGACTTCTTATCTATCTTTTTTCCCCACCTTCACTCTCAATACCAGAAGTAATTGCTGCTACCAGTTCCTGAGACTTTGAGGACATCTTATGGAAAATAAAATTACTCCTTGACCTTTTGCTGGATCACTTTAGGATTCAGCTTTCTCTGGTATATACCAAATCAAGCACCACTCATTCATCTACTTCCCAGCTTAAAAAACTGAACTTCTCTTGTCTTTTTACTGGTCTCGTTTTCCTTGTGAGATTCTTTGGTCATTAATGAATTTTCCTTGTTATCGTTTTATTGATTTTTTTCAGGAGATAGCAGCACTAAGTTGCATGATAATGAGATTAATATTTGTAATTACATCTGGTGTTAGCTCAGCGACTCTAATGAAGCAGATGCCAAGTTGGAACTAGGTGCATAAGGGATTTATTCATTGACAAACCTATGAAGGACAAAGGGGAGAGGGGGCAGGTGTAGGAGGGAAGGACATTCATATGTGTTGCAGGTCTTATGACTGTGAAAAGACAGGGCGCAGGAAGAAGCTTTGAGTAGGGTGAGTCTTGTACTGCGGCAGAGCTCTGAGAAAGCTTGGCCAGGCTGAAGTGTAGTCTCAGTACAAAGATTGCTCATTAGAAGCGTCACACACTAGGCAGGAATGGTCTGGTCTAGTAGCTGTGCCATGCGCTCAGTCATTGTTTGGGAGAAGTGGGGTCTTGATGTGTATATTGTGATGGATCACAAAGATGTGGCAGATGGAGTCTGTCAACTAACTACACTTCTCATAGCAGAGTCTGTCTTGAAGAAATAGCTGGTCAGTACATGCCTATGGCCACCACATTTCTACTCAAAAAAAGCATCACCTGAGTACCAGCTTTATGGAGAAGAAAGTATTAGTTACTGTCTTCATCAGTTTGGGTTGCTATAACAAAGTGCCGTAGATTTGGTGGCTTACAAACAATAGAAATTTATTTCTCATGGTTCTGGGGGCTGGAGGTTCAAGATTAGGGTACCAGCATTAAGTTCTGGTGAGGGTCTTCTTCTGGGGTATAGACAGCTGATTTCTCATTGTACCCTCACATGGCCAAAAGAGAGCAAGCTAGCTCTGGCCTCTTCTTAAAAATGCACTAATCCCATTAACGAGGGCTCTACCCTTACGACCTGATTACCTCCCAAAGGCCCCACCTCCAAATACCATCACATGGGAGATTAGATTTCAGCTTACGAATTTGGGGGGGGGGGCACACAAACAGTCCATAACAGTTACTATTCAGTGGTTGTGCAAGAAAACAATGACATTATCTTTCCTTGAAAAAGCACACAGTGTAGTTTAGGAGAATGACAGGGAGTACTAGCATTACTTTCCCATAAGAGATGTCTTTGAATCCTCATTTAATTCATAGCAGAAATAGAACATTGCCCGCCATTGCCCAGACCCTGACAGGAGTCCCTGAGCGTTATGAGCGTGCTCTCTTGCTCCTTGCCAGCATCTCTGCTCCCCGGACTGTTGGAAGTTACCTTCCCACAGGTCTTTCTTATTCCCCTCCTGCCTGCCTACCACTCATTTAGCACCTAGCAGCCGCTGTGTGCCCTTTCAAAAATATAATTGGATCCAGTCATTTCTTCTTAAAACATTCTGATGGTTTCAAATTGCTTTCTGACATGTAAGCTCTTTCTGTGGCCTGCGAGCCCCACGTTATCCGGCAGGGGCCCAGCTCATCCCGCACTGCCCTTCCTTCCTCACTGCATACTGACCATGCAGGCAGCCCCTGTTCCTCCCTGATCCTTGGGCTGGCCCATTCCTTCAGCCTGCAGAGCTTTGCACTTGTGTCCCTTCTGTCTGGAATGCCCTTTCCCTGCCCTTCCCACTGTTGTCTCCTCGATCTTTATATTTTAAATACCACAAGCCACACACACTTGACTTGGGCTGCTTGTAACCCAAAGCAGAACCAGACCTTGACTTTCGTGATTGGCCCAGAAGACTCCTACCACTTATAGTTAGACATCCGTCAACAGCTACCTGAGCTAAGGAGAGCTCTTATTTGCTTTCTGGGGGAAGGCTGAGAGAACAGTAGCAAGATTAAAGAAACACTTCCATCTTGGGTCTCTTCTGTCAACAGGTTAGTCAGATATCCCCTTGGTAAATGCAAATTATCGTGCAAACTGGTCGAGTGCTGAATAATGAGAAGACATCCATGTTTGGAGGAATGCCTGAATAAAATGGATCATTTACAGTGTGGTTGTATGTTAAAATGTTTAGTTATAGGTAAATGTGTATCCAGATTGCTTTCACACTGCTAATATAGTGCCTACGGTACAGCAGATTCTCAGTAAATTAAATTATCTTGAGTTGAATATGTATACATCAGAAGCAAGGGTTTCTATGTAGATAACTATATTGCAATTTCGTGGTGCCCTGCCTATCACAAACAGTGAATAAAACGTATTTGCATGTCCTGTTTTAAAGATCTAGAACATATGAATATTTGAGGACTGCTTGCATGGTGGTAAGTGAAATGATAGACATGGAGCGTTAATTACTCCCTGCTTCGTTCAGTCTCTCCTGTTTTTAAATTAATATTGTCACCTATAAAAATGAGGAAGGTTGAAAGAAAGACAGGTCTGTAGAGGGAAAAACAAGTGAATTTGCATTAAATCTGGTGCTCTTTTTTCTATGCACTTATTTATTTGCATTAGATAAAAAGGGACATATGGGAGGAAAATTTATCCCTGTCCTATATCTTATGTCATAATGTACAAAATAGTAAGTAGATTATGAAATATTAATGCTGTGTTGATTTTCTATACCAAGGATTGGCAAACGTTTTTTCTTTAAAGGGCCAGATAGTAGATATTTTAGGCTTTGCAGACCACAGGGTTGCTGTCATATCTTCTCCTTTTTGTCCCCTCTCCTCCTCCTCTTTCCCCTCCTTTTCTTCTTTCTTCTTCTTCTTTTATAACTCTTTAAAATGTAAAAAACATATTAGCTCATGACAAGGCAGTGATCAAGGGCCAGATTTGGCATGCGACTGACCTTTGACCTATATAATAATCCAACTCATTTCACATACGTCAAAACCAGACAGAAGCTGTCATCTGAAATTGTTATAAATACAGTAAGAACAAAATGCTGAACTCTAAAAATATGGGAGACTTTGTAATTCTAATTTTATCCAAGGGTAAATTAAAATGTGCATTTGCTTAGCAACAGAAAAAACAAGACCAGAAATATGCAGCGATTTAGATATACAAGTGTTTCCTAGTTTCTTGTGTCTTCTGGGGGAGGGATTTAGAATGATCGAACTTCTAAATGTAGGGTCAGGATTTCTAAGTTTTGAGTTAGATTACAAGTGCAAGAAAAATATGCATTTTGCACATTATCATGGGAAAGAAGGGTGCAGGTTGTCTCCCAGAGTATCTGGGGAATGTGATTGGTGGATTTATTTTTTACACTAGTTCATGTACAGTCAAGTCTGTGCATGCAGATTGCATAAGCACTAGTATTCAGAAGGATGGCTGCCAGTGGTGTGCAGGTAAATCTGCTCTATACAAAGAAAACAACAGTTACGATTGTGATGGTGTAAATACTCCCACCATGGCCGATTTCAGGCTACCAATGGCTTAACACTCATCTGACAAAATTGATGAATGTTTAATAATCAGCTCTTCAAGCCGATAGAAGCTGACTCCAGCATAACACTGGTTGTCACCCACCTAAGAAAGTGTTTTCTGTGTCTTAGAATACTTTGCTTGAAAGGTACCTATTCCTTACTATGTCAGATTGACTTGCCTTTAATAAATATTTTTAAGGAAACAATGTAGAAAACTCCAAGCACTGTTAAATTATGAAAAACATGTTTTATGTCAAAGATCGGTAAACTATAGCTTGTGGGTCAAATCTGGCCCATGGTCTATTTTTGTATAGCCCATTGGTTTAGAGTGATTTTTACATTTGTAAAGGGTTGTAAAAAAAAAAAAAAAAAAAAAAAAAAATGGAGAAGGAGAAGGAAAGGAGGAAAAGAGGCAGCAGAGACCTTGTGCAGCTCTCGCAGAGCTACGTTATCTGGCTCCTTACAGGAAAAGTAGACTGAGCCCAATCTATTTTATCATCACCTGAATTGAAAAATACAGTGTATTTCAGTCATCTGTAAGAGGCATACAGTTGTTAAGTAGAAATCCAAAGACAGTATCATTATGTGACAGTGAGATAAGAGAGGTAGACATGCAAGCACAATTAATAGTTTGCACAATACAAATAACCCAAGAAGTTAACCCAAGTTAAATTATATACTTTTGCTTAGAAATGCTTTTTGCCATTTTAATCTCTAAGAATACAAAATTTTAGATGTTGCCATTATTGGCAAAAGGTGTGGAACAAGTGGAATTCTTATTCACAGTAGTTTCTTATAATCATACTCTTATCATGTGAGCTAGCAAATCCATGCCTAGGTGCATTCCCAAGAGAAGTGAAAGCATATTAACAAAAAGTTTTGTATAAGAATGTTTATAACAGCTTAATTTATAACAGCCCCCAATTAGAGACAGCCCAAATGTATATCAAAATGTGAATGAGTAAACAAATGATGGTATTTTCAAACAATAGAATACTACTCAGCAATGAAAAGGCTGAGTTATTGTTACATGCAACAACATGGATGGATTTCAAAAGTTATACTGAGCAAAAGAAGCCAGATTCAGCAAGCTACATACTGTATGATTCCATTCTCTGTAAAGGACCAAATAGTAAATATTTTAGTCCCAGCTACATTTACTTAATTCTACCATTTTGGCACAAAAGCAGCCATAGACAGTATGTAAACAAATGAGCATGCCTGAATTACAATAAAACTTTATTTTTGGACACTGAAATTTTAATTTCATAAACATTTCATTTATAATGAAATATTGTTTTTGTTTTTGCCTGTTCCAACCATTTTACAGGGAGGGAAAAACATTTTTAGCTTGTCAGTCTTACAAAGAGTAGTGGGCTAGATTTGTCCTGGGAGCCATAGTCTGCAAACACTTTGTTATAGAACAAACTATACTAAAATAAATGTCAGAAAGCAGATAAGTAGTTGTTTGGGGCCAGGGATGGGATAGGGTCGATTACAAAGGGCGCAAAGGTAATTTTTTGGGGGGGGGGGATGGAAGTGTTTGATATCTTGTTCGGAGTGGTGGTTACATAGAAGTATATGTTTGTTAAAACTCACCAGCTGTACACTTAAAATGGGACATTTTATTACATGTAAATTATACCTCAATAAAGTTTTTTGTTTTTGTTTTTGTTTTTGTTTTTTTTTGTGGTACGCGGGCCTCTCACTGTTGTGGCCTCTCCCGTCGCGGAGCACAGGCTCCGGACGCGCAGGCTCAGTGGCCGTGGCTCACGGGCCCAGCCGCTCCGCGGCATGTGGGATCTTCCCGGACCGGGGCACGAACCCGCGTCCCCTGCATCGGCAGGCCGACTCTCAACCACTGCGCCACCAGGGAAGCCCGATAAAGTTGATTTTTTAAAAAGCGAAGAGAAATAAACTGCAGCTAGAGATAGATATATTTATTTTAACCTTATCCTATTTATTTTAACCTTATCTTTCTGAAAAACTTTCATCAGCTTGAAGTCTGTTTCGTATGATGTTGAGCCTAACTTATGAGGTAACAAAATTTTCTCAGGTAACTAGAGATTGACCAGGGTTTACTAGGTAAGGTTTTGGGGTGGGAAGGCTTGAAGGCAAAGGAAAGAATTAGCATAAAACTAGTCAGTTGAATCTATAGTTCTGTGGTCCAAATTTATAACCTTTTAAAAACTAATTCGTTTCAGAGCTGCTGATTTTATTATCATTAAAATATATTGTACAATCATGGGAATGTGCTAAGAAATTAAGGAATCTCGAATATATTTTAAAATGCCATATTGACGTTAGGGATGATAGAAAATCACATCATAATAATATCAATAATTAAGTCTGATATCAATTTAATTCTAATACTAGTACTATGATAAAACCTTCGCCTGCATTAGCTAATGAAATTCCAAAATATCCTTATAAGGTCAATGCCTTTATTAGCCTCATTTTCACATGAAAAAAAGTGAGGCTTAGGTTAAACAGCTTGCTCAGAATTGCACAGTTAGAAAGGGGCCAAGCCAGGACTGAATCCAGATTGGCTAACCCGGGAAGCTTCGTGTGATAAGACAGAAAAAATAAAAAACTCT
>NW_006780945.1:4285746-4298480 GCF_000442215.2 Lipotes vexillifer
TCCCAGAAGAATAGAAAAAAAAAAAATCTTGGTTGTAAATCCTTTGAGGATTTAAGGATATGGGAAAACAAGTACCTTAATTTTCTAAGCCCCATATCAAAGTGCCTGGCCTTTACTAAGTGTGCAAAAAATATTTGCGGAATGAATTAATCAAAAATTGTTTTCCCAGTGTTTTGGGCTTAATTCCTCAGCTACTTTTCCCCCCAAAATTTTAAAATTAAATTTTATTGAGGTAGAATTCATATGACATCAGAGTAACCTTTTTAAAGTATACAATTCAGTGGCATTTAGTACATTCGCAGTGTTGTGCAACCATCACCTCTATCTAGTTCTTCTTATCTGATTTTAGAAACAGTATAAAATTTAACTTCTCTGCATCATTGGTATGTTTCAAAACCCTGGAAAAAATATAGACTTGACGAGAATGCTTTTGATCGTAACTGCTATCTTATCTTTAGCAATGTAAAAACTCTTAGGCATCTGGGTACCACCAGCACACTCTCCTAGCCATTGAATGAGGAACACATTCGCAAGTCAAGACGATCTTTTTCAAGATCAGGCATTTGCCCGTCGTACAAGCTGCGTCGCTGATGTTAGTCCAGTTGCTTTTACACTCCTCGAGTATGTCATTCCACTTTGATCACTCAAAGTATTTACTGACTTTCTGGGAAATGAGTAAGAGTGTTTCATTCAACCATAAGCATGTCCGGGACTGTGCTACAATTCACAGAGCTCTCTTCACTGTCCTTAAATGGAGATAGGGAAATCTTGATCTGAAGGTGGTTACATGATGTCAGGTGCTGTGGAAGTTGGAAATTGTAGACACCTGGGCTGTTAAATTACTCATGGGCTTGTTTTATGGACGTGATTGATGCCAGATGAAAGTTGCTTGGGCAGACTGGAGCACTTACCCAGGTGAGAATTTTTAATGGCATTCCGATAAGGAGAGAGCCATTGGGCAAATCACCACCAGGCTCTGAAAGTTCACCAGAGATTGTTATCCACAGCCGACATCTGTTTACTTCCTTAACCTTATGACAGCTTATCAAGTCCCCAGATGCGTGCACACCAAAGGTGAAGGAAAAAAAATTGTGCAGCACTTCTATCAGTTGTCTATGCCACTCTTTCTTCACAGTTAATATTTGTGTTTTCCCTAGAGTAAGATGCATCTGTTTGCATCAAACTACCTTCTCATTATATATATATATTTTTATAACCTACTGAGGGAGAAAAGAAAAGAAGAGAAAGAACAAAAGTAAAGAAAAGTCCTTTCACACTATCAGCTCAGTCTTCCGCCCAGATTGCGCACCTGTTCCTTTCAAGTTCCTTTCAGGAATGACTAAGAAAATGATTTTATTATATAGTGACCTTCAGTCTAAATTCCCCTTTATGAAGCAGTGGCATTAAATAGCGAGATTCCAAGTACTGCAGGCACTACCAATACAGTTAAAACATACATCTGGGGACAGTGGTTGTTTTATGACAGAAGAAATAACACTCCGGGAAAACAGGAGTTAAAATGTCCAGAAAAGCATATAGAATGATTAAAATGCATCAAGGAAAGGTCATATAAATATGATGTCTGCTAAACAGTGTTTCCTGGTGTCACTCTGTTCCAGATTTAAAAATCAGATATCCAATTCAAACAAAAATGGTTAAGTGTATGAGTGGTCCAGTTTCATCTTTACGGTGTGACTCAGCAGCTGCACTCCATGGAAGGCAGGTTGCACATTCTAATCGTTCACTGTAATTAACTACTTCTTTCTGATAACGGGTCCTTTTGTCCTGATCCACCAAGGAAAGTTTTGAAGTTGGCTCAAGTTACCAGCAGAAATCACGGTAACATGTTTTCATGCTTCTTAGAAGTTTCTCTCCCCGGAGACCCTCATATAGTTATCTTTCCGTTACCCATATACTTACTGTCCTCCTTGACATTTTCCTGGAAAACCTTTAATTTCAGATTTTTTTCTCTATTTGCCTAATGTTTTCTTTTGCTACTCAGAGAACATCATTTCATGAAATGACCCCAGAATGAAAACAGTAAATGAGCTGTACACACGAAATAGCATTTCAAGCAAAGATAGGAGTGAACTTTTTATATTCCATCAGTTTTGGAATATCCGCATGACTTTCCTTACTTTATACAAATAATTTTAAAAGTATACATTAACTGGGGAAAAGATTAATTTATTGACCTGCTATTTGCCTGCTGTTTCAACTCCAACTCTGTTTGATCTAAATTGAGGTAAGTCAGAGAAATTTTTCTAAAACTTAGTGAAGCTCTGGAAAGTCAACATAGTTTCAAGATAGTGCAGTGTTCTAACTGGGCTTGACTTTAAGCATCCTGATGGAATGGCCATTTATTTTTTCAAGGCTTTGGTTGTCACTTCATGGTGAATTTTTCAGCAGTGCCCTCCACTTTCAGTCCTTCTAACATGCGAAGATATGCATTCTAAACATGGAAACCACAGGCTCTAATAATATTTAATTGTTATCCCCGTGTGTTGTAATTCTATACCCTTGAGGGGGTGTAGGAGCAGTAACTGTTATCACCAAGGGTAACATTTCATAACATCTTTGAACAGACAGAAATAACCTTCTTCAGAAGCATACAGGGTCACTTTGATGTAGCAACATATTGGTCTCTGGAAGTCACTCATCACTGCAAGGACGGTTAATGACTTTCCCCAGACATTTGTTTCTTCCTGTTTCTGTCATTCCTTAAATACCTACCTTTTGTCACCAGTTCTTAGTCCTTATTCTGCAGAGCTGAATGCCTGCAACAGAGGCCCCAATGAGAGCAGAATCATATAATATCTGACAACTCTTAAGTGGCCGAACACACTGCTAGGACTTATGAAGTGCCCTTTCATTCAGGGTTCTATTTGCTTGAATTGTTTAAACACTGCATGGGAAGGAACTTGCCCAAGAAAAGACAGGGTTAGAGCACAGATCTGATATAAAAACAAAGGTTGAGTATGAAGATGTGTAGAGTTGGTAGATGTTTATGTATTTTGGTTTTGGGAAGAGAAAAAAAATCATCAGTCTTATTGATGTGAAAGTTGCATAAAATGAAGCCATTTTTGAATGTACTCTTTGATAAGTTTTGAGAAATTTGTCTTTCTAATCACTTCCACAACCAAGATATAGAACAATTCTATTACCCTCAAAGATTAAGTCCCTTTCCAGACAGTTCCTCCCTAATCTCTAACCACAGTCAGACATGGATTAGATTTGTCTTTTCCGGAGTTTCATGTAATTAAAATCTCAGAGTTGTGTACTTTTTTGTGTAAAGCTTTTAGCGTTCAGATAATGTTTTTGAGAGTCATCCACATCATCATGAGCCTTTAGTCTGTTCCTTTTAACTGCTGATTAGTATTTCTTTGCGTGGAAATAACAACAGTTTGTTCATCCAGTCACCCAATGATGGACTTCTAATAGGTGACTATGACAAATAAAACTATGAACATTCATGTACAAGTCTTTTTGTAGATACACGTTTACCCTTATTTAGGCCGAGTGCCTAGTAGTGGATGGCCATGTCCTATGGGAAATGTATGTTTAGCTTATAAGTAACCGACAAGCTATTTTCCAAGCAGTTGTACCATTTTGCGTTCCCACCAGCAGTGTGTGAGAGAAGTTATTCCAATACTTGCCAACTCTTGGTATTGAGATTCTTTTTAATTTTAGCCATTCCAGTATGTAGTGATATCTATTTATAGTTTTAACTCTCATTGCCTTGATAAATAATGATGCTCAGCCTATTTTTTATGTGTTGGCTACTTGTATATCTTCGTTTGTGAAGTGTCTGGTAGTGTTTGCCTATTTTTATAGAATAATGTGATCTATTATCGAGTTTCATGGGTTACTCCTGTTCCACATACAATTCCTATGTCAGATATATATTTTGCAAATATTTTTTCCAGGCTGTTTGCTATTTCATTCTCTTATTAGTATCTTTCAAAGAATTGTGGTCTTTGTGACTAAACTAAGAAAGCCTAACAGATTCCAAAGTTTTAAAGACTTCTTCTCTGTTTTCTTCTGGAGCTTTTATATTTTGAATTTTCATGTTTAGCTCTATGATACATTGCAGGTTAATATTTACATGGTGGAAGGTTAAGGATTAAGGTTTACCTTTTCATATGAGTGAACACTTGTTCCAACACCATTTGTGTAAAAGACTATCCTTTCTCCCATTGAATTGCTATTCTAGGTAAATCCATATATTAGGTTTTTGCTTGTTTTACATCATGAATAGATAGAAAATTTTGTCAGTTTTATTTTCTGCATCTACTGTGATTGTATGGCGTTTCTGCTTTATTCTGTTAATATGGCAAACTTGAATGACTAGTTTTTCGAGTGTGAAACTTCTGTCATATGTAGTACATTTCCTGGAGCGTTCTGAACTAGTACAGAGCTATTTGGGAGGGGGAGGTTCTACCTCTTCAGAAATTCTGTAGGTGGTGTCTTAAACATAGAGAGACTGTTAATATACCGTATACCCACGTGCTGATATGTCCTTGGAAAATGTGCAAGGCCCATTTGCTATGAAAGTGTCTCTGGATGCTTTCTGAAGGGGTCAGAATATGCAGAGAAATCTTGGAAATGCCCATCACCAAGACTATTTGGAAAGAATGGGGTTTTTTCTTTTATTTCCCTCTATATTAGTTTCCTATTGCTGCTATGAAAAATTAGCATAACCTTAGTGGCTTAATATATTTCCTAGTTATCTGGAAGTCAGAAGCCCTAAAGTCAAGGTTTCAGAAGGACTGAGTTTCTTCTGAAGGCTCTAGGGAGAATTCCTTTCCCTGTCTTTCCCAGCTGTTAGAGGCCTCCTGCCCTCCTTGCCGGTGACCCCATCACTGCAGTGTCTGCTTCCGTCACCATCACATCTCCCATCCTGACCCTGACCCTCCTGCCTCCCAGTTATCAGGGTCATTGTGATTGCAGATAATCTTCCCAGATCAAGATTCTTAATCATGTCTGCAAAGACCCTTTTGCCAAATTAGGTAGCATTTGCCCAATTTCTTGGGAACAAGCCATGGACATTGTGGGAGATGTCATTCTGCCTACCACACATCCTAACATCTTTTCACAGGAAACTTTCCATGCTTTCCTTATTTGGGGAATTAGTGTTTGAAGGATATGCCTTTCTTTGTAATCACGTTATCTGTGGCCCTTACATGGCACACTACAGATATCAGCCTGGGCTTCAGTGTTTATAGAGAAGATATTCGTTTTTACAAGTTATATCCTAGGTAACATGGAGAATACTCTTTCTTTTTTTCCTGTTGAAACTATCCCAATCATGTATCACTCTTGTATATATCCCAACAAAAGCCATGAAGCTGTGGGCATATGATCATAATAACAGCGTTCACAACGACAACTCACAGCTCTCTCCTAGAATGTCTAGGAAGGATTTTATCACTCCCTTCCCTGATGCTTACCAATTACAAAAGGAGCCTGTGGTTACAGGGTGAAAAATCTTACATTTTCCTCTGTTTTTGGCCTAGATCATGGAGCGTGTTAGGCGCCTGGTTTTAATGATTATTTTAATGGCATTTTAAGCCACAAGCTTAGATGGCTTCTTACTCCTGCCAGTTCTTACTTATCTTTTATGTCTTATAAGCCTTGTTCCTCAAACCCCACTGGGCAGAGACAGAGCTTTCCCCTGTGAGCTGTGCATTGCCAAGCAAATCATTGGCCTTCAGTAAATAATAATAGCATTCGGGGCTATGACAGGAGATGGAAACTGGAGCTTCTCTGACCCTCAGTTCCCCAGTATTCTCAGAGCCCACTCATTTTGGCATACACTTTGGAAACTGAAAGATCTCTGAGGACATATTAATTATCACTTTTATAATGATATCAATAACTGTATGTATGTGGGTACATATACCCACTCTGGTTGCAGCTCGGGTACATTAAAAGGAAAAAGTTATTGAACCTCTACTATGTACAAATCACTTGTTTGAGCATAATGTGGTGAAAATGATAATAGATATTATACTGACGTCCAAGGAACATATCTATATCTATATATATCTATATACACACACACACATATGTAAAACATGTGTGTGTGTGTGTATATATATGTTGCTACAGGCCTGTTGCATATACGAAGGTTATGTGTACACACATGTATGCACAGCAGCTTTTAAAATTAAATTCATAATTTGTTTCATTCTGTACGGAAGAATACTTTGGAACGTAATTTCAGCTAAAGAACTTTCTTCTTCCCATTTGGAACACTTCTTGAAATAAACAGATAACTTAGAGGCCATTAAAATTTGTAAAACCTCTTGTCCCTCCATCATGTTTCCGCTCTTGAGCCCCTATGACAGCAAAGTGACTTAATGACATTTATATTCCAGAATCATTGGCACCACTAGTATTTGTTTATCAAAGATTTGAGGGAGTAGAAACAATATGGGAGAAATTTTCCTTTCTTTTGTATATGGACGTGTGTGTGCATGCATCTGTGTTTGTGTTTGTAGATGAGTTCGGTTCAGACCCTTCTGAGCAATAAGAATGCTTTATATTGTAATGACAAATATATAAGTATGGGAGCGGCGGTTTAGGAAGGATTTATGCTGACTCCTTTTTCCCCAGATTTATTTGGTTAGTAGCAAAAGGTGACCTGATATTTAGGGAGGTGCCTCTAGGTACTGCTGGAGACACCTAGCCCACATTTGAGGAAGTCCCACTTATTTGGGGAAAATGCTTATTCACAAGTTTAAAGGAGAATCCTCTCTTTTCTCTGCACTTTTCCCGGGGGTATGAACCCTGAACCACACTCTCCACCCTCACACTGAAATCCCCTTGATAATCCAGGTTAAAGTTTGTGCATGAGACCTCATTTATTTTCAATGGCTTTGATGTAGGTATGACAATTGATTCAGAAATTGTTTGGGTTAATGGAATTTGGCTCTCCGGAAAGCCCCACTCCTCTTTTCCTCTTTAAAACATGCCATAGACAACATACTGTGGCAATAATTTAAAAAAAAATCATCGTATGGCAAGCTTTTTCAAGCTCCTCTCACACTTAGGATACTTTTGTCTTAGGAATATTCCTTTGATGCTTTGCCCTCACTGTAGGCATCCTGCCCAATGAAATACACCAGAAGAGTCATATTTTTAAAATATGTTTTTATTTATTGTTAAAATATTTGAAAAGAGACCAAAAAACTCTCATATATTTGTTGCTTAATATTATAACTAATTTTTCTTTTAAATTCTCATGGTTTTTTTTTTTTTTAAGGAATGTCAATGAACTATTTTAAGAAGCCAACATTATTCACATATATAGTCAATGATTCTGATTATTTATGATGTACTTATTATTGGCAGGAACTTTGGAAAATAATAGATGCATAGATTATAAATATGACTCAGATATTCAGAAGATACACTCTTTTGTGGGGAAAATAATACATTAAAACAACAACTAGGAAATGCCGTGTATAAGATGATATACTATGAACTTTATGTACGTGAGCTGCAGAGACACAGGGCAATGGAGATTTGTATGACAGAGAGAAGGAAGGGAAAGAAGAAAGGCCTGCAACGCTATTGACTTCCATTTCACTAAAAATCTAGTTCCTTCAAGAGTAAAGCTAAGACCAGACTCCGCAATTAGAAGGGAAATATTTGTACCCCTGTAAAGAAGAATCAGGCTTAGAAGAAGGACTCTGACCTGTATCCTCTATTCCACTATTCCCCGGGCTTCCTGCATGGAACTGACCCCGTGCCATTCTCCCTTGCTACAGCTGGAGTCTCATTTAAAAGGACCAGCAAAGATTCATGTCACATTTCCAACCCTCAGACAATACTCCAAGCCCAACAGGTATCCCGTAAGTTATGAGAAATATAGAATGTTAGGCTGAGCCGAGCCTTCTACTGATGATTAGTGGGCTTCACTTGGAAAAGCCTCATAAATGTTGTCCTGCTGGTACAGTCTTTAAGCATAAATATCACAAAATCCTTGGCTGGTTTTTTTTTGTTTTTTTTTTTCTATTGTAATATTCCAAATCAGCTTCTGTAAAAATAAGTCAGTTTTACTGCTTAAACCAAAGGTTCTTCATATAGCCCCAAAGTGTACCAGTGCTGTACTTATTTATGCAGAGAAGCTAATCGAAAGCTGGAGAGACTTTGATCTTGTGTTGTCAAAAAGCCAGGATCAGTGAAATGATTTGTAAAAGGGCTTTTCAGATCAGGTGTGAAATGGTGAGAGAACATGGAGCAAAAGCTGTTTTAAAGATGTGCTTTTTGCTCTTGTACTTTTTTTTTTTTTTTTTAATGAAGGACAGTTCAAAGGATGGGCAGTTCTATTATAGCTAGTTTACAGACACAAGTAAACCTTTTCTCCTCACTTCCACTTCTATTTACAGAGGAGGATTTTTTAAAAGTTGCAGAAAATGAGGATGAATGACCTGAACATAAGCTGGCATGTACTTAATAACTGAATCATTTTGCAGGTTAGGTGAAAAGGCAGTGCCCAGGGATGGTTGTGTCTGGAAGCAGACAAATGAAGCTGATAAGCTCAAGAAACTCCATCACTACTTAAACGCTAGGCTTTATTTACCCTTCCCAGTTTTCTTCACACCTGGGACTTGATGTCAGACTAAGCTCCCAAGGGGCAATGGTTCTTGCAGGCCAGCTTGTTAACCCAGTGCTTTCTCTGCTGCCATGACATTTTGAACAGTCTTAAATGTACCTATAAGAATGATGGTGATCATGGAAATATTACCTAGTTGGAATGGAATAGAATAACGTAGAAAGAAGCAGCATGGAAATACCTCTATTTTTTAGTAACAGTATTTTTTCTTACTTCCAAAAGAAATAGTACCTCCCAATTTTAAAAGAACAAAAAGAGATATTCACTAATATAATATGTCCCAGATTTCGTTTGGGATCTTAATGGAAACACGTTGATTTAGGTTTCTTTGCAATGTAGTGTTACTTTTATCCACTACCATGGCAGATGGTGGATGCACACCACTATAAACTATGGAAACTCAGAGGCTATTGTAATCTAATGGCCTCTGTTAATATTCTCAATAGAAAAGCAGAATGATAGAATGGACCTTGAAACTGGAGGGCCTAGCTGACTGGCCTCTTGTAGTTTATATTTTCTCTTTTTTTCTTTTTTTTGGCCACACTGCGTGGCTTGTGGGATCTTAGTTCCCTAACCCTGGATCGAACCCGGGCCCTCAGCAGTGAAAGCGTGGAGGTCTAACCACTGGACCGCCAGGGAACTCCTATTTACATTTTCTCTTACATTCCAATTAGAAGCGTCTGTTTCTAATTCCATAACTTGGACCTTGTGATTTCTTACTTCTTGTTCCATGAAAGCATGCTCTGAAGAATTGAGCTAATTCTCAAAGTGTGATTGTGACCGTATGCACTAACGTGAGCTAGTATCATCTTCACCCAAGGGTTCTTGGCTTGAAAATTTTGTGGAATTGAAGTTTCAGGTTTTTCCTCGTCACTGACAAATGCCAGAGAGATACAGTAGACAATTCCCTCGGCTACTCAGACAGTCTCTCTTACTCATGTCAGAATAAAAAGAAAAAGTTGTTTTTGCGGCAAATTTATTTTTCTGGAAGCAGCCAAATCACACGGTTCTCTGAGCCTTTAGTAAAGCAATAATAACAGCCTAGGCAGCCAGTCACTGCAGGGGACTCTGGACGGTGGAGGAGGAATTTCAAAAAATCACACACACACACACATACAGACACACACACACACACACACACACACACACACACACACAGTTTTGTAACTTGATACAGGTAAGAACTGAAGGCAACAGCTTGTAGGTGTATTAGGAACAAAAAAGAAAGCCACGGTCCAGGTGTTTTGGTACATGCACAAAAGGGTGGGGCAGGACCGTTCTGATTGATTTAGTGTATTTAGCTTGATTCCTTAGTTTCAATAATTATCTGTGATAACTAGGTAAAAAACAGGCAGACAAAAAAACTCAACTCACTTTTGTTTCTATGTAGATAATTGGAAAAAAATCATTTTTTTCTGCCTCTGAGCAAAGTACTTATTTCCCCACTTCTTAAATTCTTCACTTCACTCTACATTTGCTGATATAACTAAACTCTTTTACGCTCTTCATTAGCTAAACGTAGGCAAGAAGCTTCAGAAGAGCTCCTTTGTCACCTCTTGCAAAATTGTTTCTGTTCATATATGATCAATGGGGGTTGAAGACGATGCCAGTAGATAATTTTAGTAAATAGGGACTTGAGACAATATTGTTTTGGATGTTTTCCCTTATTTTTTTCTTCTGGTAGTTCATTGTTTATGTGCTATTTCACTAGGAGGAGTTGTAATTCTACAAAGGCAGGGATCAAATCTTTATTTTCTTTGCCCTAACATAGTCAAGGCTCAACACTGATAAGCTCTGGAATGATTTTGAGTGGAAAAAAAATAATGAATCAATGTCATTAAGGCATTTAAATCTTTGAATATATCACAAGGGAATTTACTGAATATATCACTTTGTTCCAAAAGATTCATAAGGTAACAGTAGGAGATGGAAAGTGAAATATTAAAAAAAAATCTAAGAAAGAAAATATCAAGAGTATAGACCAGGAAGAGGTTTGTTGATTGATTGGAAAAGAAGGAAGAAACAAAATCCAAACAGAAAACTTAATAAAATATAATTGGATGCCATACATGTTTCTAATTTCCTTAATTGCTCTAGGAGATACTTTTGTGGTATGTGGGACTCACACCATCTTCCTTTCTGTCTTTTCTCTCTAGAATGGCTTCTATACATAGTATTTATATTTTGGGTGAGGATAATAGTGAAGGATATGACTTAGACAATTTTTATGAAGTGGAATGAGGTCATTAAGCCTGCTCACATTTACTCCAGTTCTTCTCATTTCTTGGCACATGGTAAGATCACACATCCTTGCTCCTTCTGAGTTTAAGCCATGAAATAGGAATGCATGTGATGTGTGTCACTTGCAGGGATAAGCTTTGAGAGCTGGGGCGTGGTGTGCCGTATTTCCTTCCCCTGCCTGGGTGGTCCTACAAGTACATGTTAAGATGGAGCGTCCTTCAACCTATGTCTCTGTTTAACTTTGATGTGCAAATTTCCCTGCTAATCATTTCTCTATACAATATGTAGGATGAGCAAAAAACACAGTTTCATTGTATTCACCCACTGAGTGCTGGGATTACTCATTATTGCAGATTAACCTAGTTTATCCTGACTGATACAGGGTGTTCCATATATGCTTCCCTGAACTGCTAACACGTAAGATGTTGGTCTATATACTCACATCTGAGATGGTTCTGAATTTCTGATTCTACTGAAGAAAAAGGAATATAATTTACACGTCTGGCTCATACACTGAGGAAAAATGTAGGGAGTTTTTCATTGACTGTGTACAAAAGAACATAATCTACTTCTTTAAATTGCACACACCTGCTTGCTCTGCAGCGTCATTCATCTGTTGCCTTTGATTCATTCTCCTACCAGAGTTCATTTGGAGAGCGGATCACGTTTAAAGAAAGGATCACGTTTAAAGAAAGGCTGGTACAAGTGTTTGGACTTAGAGAAGCTCAGTTATGTGCAGTGTCTTTGACCTCAGGACCACAATGGTGACCCATATGGAGAGTTGCCTACAATTGGCCCTTTGGTCCACCTCAGTAGGTTCTCAGCTATTGCTTCCTTGATCTCAGTTAATTGAGTATGGACATTACACTCTGATGTCTTGAACCCAGGGTCCATGCATGAAAAATATTCATTCTCTGGGAGTTTTTTATGTGATTTGATCTTCCCCAAAAGGATTTTTATCTTTTGATTTTGTTTGTTGTTTGCTTTTCTAGCATAGCTCTTTACTGAGATACTCGTATTCCTTTCTCTCAGAGATCAAAATATGATCTATGAACAGCTGGGGGTGGGGGGTGGGGGAAACGAAAAGCAGAACACGTTTCCATTTGATGTCATA
Source organism: Lipotes vexillifer (assembly GCF_000442215.2). Classification (NCBI taxonomy): domain Eukaryota; kingdom Metazoa; phylum Chordata; class Mammalia; order Artiodactyla; family Lipotidae; genus Lipotes; species Lipotes vexillifer. Next base: position 4,297,725 of record NW_006780945.1, read on the forward strand.
TTTCTTACGATCATACACAGTACTAGGCTATAATCCCTATAACTGACCATGGAAAAATGATTAATATTTGTAATATCGTGAGTGGGTAGAAAAGGAGCATAAAGCACACCATATAAATCATGGAACCAATTAAGTATACGTGTGTGTTGGGGGTGAGGGCAAATTCACCAGGAGTAGGTGTTTCCATTATTTTTCTTTCCTCTCTTTTCATAATTGAACAGTAGGAGTAGACAAGATTGAATCTCTTTATTTTTGGTTTATCTCTCTATTAAAATCACTGGTGCTAAAGTTTCTCCCAAGTTAACCCTATGTTAACTTTTTAAGTGGACACATATTTTTCATGACTAATAGGTGGAAGAATAGTTTGTTCAGGACGTGATTTCCTTCTCAGTGAGATAATACAGCAGAAGCACCTAAGCATTCTTCCCAAATCAAGAATAATCACTGCTATATTTCTCTGTCAGTAATAGCTCAGCATTTTTTTAATCAGAACTCATTTTACATCAAAGCACAGGGTTAGAGATTATGTGAGACAATAGCAAAAATCATAGCTCCTTCCATAAAAGAACTTAGAATTTCATATATGGGGTTGGAATTCTGAATTGTGAGGGAAAGAAATTCAACCTTGGTTTGTTGGTTTGTTTTAAATTTTATTGAAGTATGGTTGGTTTACAATGTTGTGTTAGTTTTAGGTGTACAGCAAAATGGTTATATGTATATATATATATATATATATATATATATATATATATATAT
>NW_006780945.1:4298651-4330172 GCF_000442215.2 Lipotes vexillifer
CACATGCCACACACACACACACACACACACACACACACACACACACATACATCACACACAAGAGAACAAACACAAAAAAATATTTATATATATATATATATATATATATATATATATATATATATGTATATATATATATATATATATATATATAATATATTCTTTTCTGGATTCTTTTCCATTATAGGTTACTACAAGATATTGAATATAGTTCCCTGTGCTATACAGTAGGTCCTTGTTGTTTATCTATTTGATATATAGTAGTGTGTATCTGTTAATCCTAAATTCCTAATTTATCCCTGCCCCCCCCTTCCCCTTTGGTAACCATAAGTTTGTTTTCTATATCTGTGAGTCTGTTTCTGTTTTGTAAGTAAGTTCATTTGTATCATTTTTTTTTCTTTTTAGATTCCACATATAAGTGATATCATGTGATATTTGCCTTTTTCTTTCTGACTTATTTCACTTAAACCTCGGTTGGATTTGTAATTGTCTTAGGTAATAGGAATCTGAATCGTCAGTTCTGCATTTGAAAAAGATGGAGCCAGTAGTGCCTTTTCCATCTATTTCACATGTGCTCTGTAAAGCATAAAATACTATACAACTCTAAAAATATATATTTACAAACATATACAGGATTAATGTGGTGATGATGAGCAGGATGTATTAGAAAAGGGGACTGTATGGAAGTAGTATTGTAAGGTCGAAGGCTACCAGAGTAGTTCAGAAATGAGGTGCTAAGATGTCTATTTTGGGGGTTGTGGAATGGGAATGGAACGGAACAGACAAATGTGAGAGACACTGTGATGATTCTGCAATTTTCGAGAGAGACGAAGTTAAGTAGTGAGTTGAAGAAGTTAAATATTGAGTGTGAACGACAGCAGGTACACGGTCTTGCTATGATCAGTGACCTGGCTGAGGAGTAGGTGCTCTTGGGGTGGTGGTGGTGGTAATGAGTTTAATGTTAGAGATGCTGTGTTTAGGTAATGGAGACCTAGTCAGGTTGAATGTATTTGTGATACGTTGAAAACACTGCTCAGAAGCTCAGGAGAGAAATCCAAATGAAATGATGATTTAGAGCCATGAATGAGACTTGAAAGGGAGAGGGGGTAAATGCCCCAAGAATATAATGCCTATACTTGCAGCATGCAATAGATTTGTTGAAGATGAATTAGAAATATTAAAAAAAAAAAAACCATAGGAGAGCACAGTGAACAAGATGATGCCCATATAATTTAAAACTTGGATGGTGAGAGTAATACCTGGAAAAAAATCACATAAGATTCACAACTGGACTCATTACAAAATAGAGACACAAATTAATATCAAATTGGGAAATTAAATCAGCAAATGAAAATATTCGCCACCACCACCACCCTTCTCCTAACTAAAACTTGGCTCAGACAGTTTTGCAGGCAAATTTTACCACATTTTAAGGAAATAGTTATCTGTGACTTATGTACCTTTTCCATGGACAATGGAAACGAAAGAAAAACATATATTAAGAACTGCACAGCAAAGGAAAATCTGTTAATTTCAACTCAGGAACATAACAAGGATCCCTGTTAGCACTCTTTCTGTTCAAAATTGAATTAATGGTCTAAAACAAAGTAATAACATTTGAAAAGAAAAAGACATAAGGATTATGATAGCTTTTATTAAATATGATTGTCTACTAGAAAAAATCCAGAAACTTAATACACTGTTGGAATTCATAAAAATTCAAGAAGGTTGCCAGATGAATGCTCAACAAAAAGAAATAATTAGCATTTTAATACACCTGCAATAAACAGTGAGAAAATAGATGCGTAATGTATCGAGGAATAAATGTAGCAAAATAAATAAATAAATAAATGACAAAATGTACCATGTTCATGGATGGGAAGACTCAACAATGTAATGAAAGTTTGGCTTTTCTCCAAATTAGCTAATAAATTAACTACAATTCCAATTAAAATTCCAACAGATTTATTATGGAACTTGACAAGCAGTTCCTAGAATTCATAATAAACCCCCAAAGGACCAAAATTAGCAAAGATAATTTTGAAAAAGAATAACAAAGTTGTAGCACACAGTAGACATCAAGATATTTTAACACTATAGTAATTAAAATTTTTTGATATTTGCACATGAGTAAAAACAAATAAACCAGTGAAGCAGAATAAGGGTGCAGAAGAAGATCCAACCACATATGTGGAAACTTGATATATCACATTAAAAATTAGTTGGGGGAAAATATACTATTTAGTAAGTGATGCTAGGTTCATTGATCTGGGAAAAAGCATGTATACTTAACACAATACAAGAGTCACTTCCAGATAGATTAAACACGTGTATGTGTAAAACATTCAAAAACATAAAATTAAAAGAAAATATTTATGATCTCAGGTTAGGAATACTTAAACCAGAAAAAAATAAACAAACCATACTTCTAAAAGATTGATAAATATTTTTACAGATTTTAAACTCTTTTACTATTTTAAATATAAAACATAATTTCAATAAAAGATAACCATTAACAAAATAAAAAGAAAATCAGTATAATTAGAAGTTATAAATAGCAATAAATTAACATCAAGAATTTATAAATAACTACAAAGCAATAAGAAATTTGAAAATGACCCAATAGAAAAATGAGCATGTGAACAAGAAATTCACTGAAAAAGAACCCAAAAGTCTTCTTAACTTAATCTCACCAGTAATCAGAGTATTTCAAATTAAAAACACAAGGAGATTCCTTTTCATGTTGATCAGATGGTCAGTAATTAAGAGGTCTGATAAAAATCAGTTGTCAGCAAGGAGGAAGGCTAACATGAACTGTCCTCCACCAACAGCAGGAGTATAAATTGGTACAGTCACTTTGGAGAGCAGTGTAGTAATAACCAGTGAAGTTCTTGATCCACATATACTTTGTGACTCATATTCTACTTGTCGATAGAATTAAGAGAAAATCATGCATAAAAAACAAGGACAAATAGATTTTAAAAGTTCATTTCAAAATTATTCATAGTAAAAAATGAGAACAGTATGGAGATTCCTCAAAAAATTAAAATAGAACAGACATATCCAGCAGTCCCCCTTCTGGGTATATATATGAAGGAAACAAAATCAGTATCTGGAAGAGACACCTGCACTCCACGTTCACTGAAGCATTATTCACAATAGCCAAGATATGGGAACAACCTAGGTATCCATTGATGGATGAATGGATAAAGAAGATGTGGTATATACATACGGTGAAATATATTATTCAGCCATAAAAAATAAGGAAATTCTGTCATTTATGACAACATGGTTGAACCTGGAGGCTATTTTGCTAAGTGGAATAAGCCAGACGCAGAAAGACAAGTACTGTATGATCTCACTCAAATGTGTAATCTAAAAAAGTCAAATTCACAGAACCAGAGAGTAGAACAGTGGTTACCAGGGGCAGGAGGTAGGGAATGAGTAAGTTCTGGGGACCTAATATACAGCATAATGACTGTAATTAATAATGCTGTGCTACATACTTGAAATTAGCTAAGAGAATAGATCTTAAGTGTTCTCACCACAAAAATAAAAATAGTGACTACGTGAGGTGACAGATGCATTAATTACCTTGGTTGTGGTAATCATTTCACAGTGTATATGTATATTAAATCATCATGTTGTACACCTAAAAAAGTCATGCTGTACAAGATAAATATATATAATTTTTATTTGTCAGTCATACCTCAAAAAAGCTGGGAAAAAAATACCTAAAAAAATATCAATAGTCAAAAAATTCAGAAAAACAATTAAATGTCAATAAAGATAATGAATAAGTTGCAGAATATTTATAAAACATCATAGAACATACAATGAATTAACTAGAGCTACATATATCAACATGGGATAATCCCCGAAACATAATAATGTGGTTAAAAAAGAAAGCAGAAGGATGCGTACTTTTTTATAGCTTTAGCACAACACAAAACAGTACTATATGTGTTCATTTTCTGTGCTATCTTCACAAATTACCGCAAGCTTAGTGGCTTCAAACAGCACAACTTAATTATTTTAATAGTGAAAGTCAGAAGTTCAGTACAGGTCTTACTGGCCTAAAATCCAGGTGTTGGCAAGCTGGGCTTTTTTCTTGTGGCTTTAGTGGAGAAGCTGTTTCCTTGCTCATTTAGCATTCTGTTTCTTGAGTTTGTAGGACGGAGGTGCTGTTTGCTGGTTGGCTGTAAACTGAGGGCTCTTCTCAGCTTCTAGACACCACTTCCTTCCTTGGCTCTTGAATCTCGTGCTCCACCTTCAAAGCCAGCAGTAGTAGATTGAGTCCTTCTTATGTCTTATCTCTCTGATCCAGTCTTCTGCTTTCCTCTTCCACTTTTAAAGACGGGTGTTATTGTTTTGGGCCAACCCGTATAATTTGTAATAATCTTCCCACTTCAGGGTCCTTCAACTTAATTACATCTATTAAGTCCTTACCAATAATCACACCTGCTAAGTCCCTCTTTCCATGTAAGGTAGATATTCATAGTTTCTGAGGATTGGGACATGGATATCTTAGGGGACCATTTTTCTCCGGTCCACATTATGTATTTCTCATAGACAAATACATATGAAATAAAGTTATAAAAACATGCATGGAGAAATTGGTACCAAATTGAGGTACCTCTAGATTGAGAAAGAGGGGATTGGATTGGGAAAAAATTCAGAGAGAGCCTAATTTTTCTCTTGTTATTTACTTTTAAAAAAATATATTTGAAATAAACCGTAAAAATGCTAGGGCTTGATTAGGTTAAGTGGAAAGCAAACAAAAGAAGAGAAGACATAATTTTTTCTTTTTTTTAAAATCATAACGTATGTATCAGTACATTTGGAAATTTTATAATAAAAAATGTTTAAAAGGAGAGGAAGAAAAGAAAAGAAGTTTGTGTGAAGTCAGTGACATACTGAATCAATGAAGTAGATATTGTGATACTTGAAAATAGGTAAAACTAGGATGCTTAGGCCAGAAACTTGAACTTTTGTAAAGACGAGGTTCGCGCTGTGAGTGGTGGAGAGATGATGATGTTAAGGGCATAAGGAATATGGAAAAACACAAAGCAATCATACACACGATAGAGAATGAAATATTGAATTAATAAACTGAGTGACTAGAGTAGATTATCAGCTGGAAGAAACAATATTAGGCATTAAAAAATACACAGTAATTTTAGAACAGTCACTATAAAAATGTGATAGGAGAAGGCTGAAGGAATTTCTCACATTGGCAGTATACTCAGCACTGTTTCTTGACTTTTCTTAACACTCTTTGGATGCCTGCTAGCTTAATTACAGGGGGAAAAATGTTGTCTAGGTGGAAATTTGCATCAAAGAAAAACAAAGGGGTGATGAATTCCAGAATTGCTAGAGAAGAAAACATCACAAGAGGTAACTATGGGTTTGAGGCTAGGTAAGGAGTTTAAAAACAAAACAAAACAAACCCGGGATCTGGGGAAGAGGGAATTTGGTCCAGAAATATCAGATGATTCCAGACTTAACATCGTAACAAGAGCTGAGTACAAATTAAGTGGTCTTATCAGGTGTGGAGATCTGAAAAGACAGGCTTCAATTTTGTGATCTAACATGAACCAAAGATAACTTTTGACAAAATGTCCTCTAAAGCTTAGTGAGGTAAGTGATATTGTCCAGGGCATTAGCGAAGCACCGTGGGAGTGGCAGCCCTTAAAGGACTGTTGGACATTTTTCTTAGATGTTCCTTAGTGCAAACCCACTAAGATTTTATCCATCCCCTCAAACCCTCCTTTGGCTGTTGTTTTTCACTTTCCCCATCCTAACCATGGTTTATTTTGATGATATACCCCTTATAACCTACAATAAAGCCTTTTTCAAGTGAGGAGGTTATAAATCAAACCTCTTAGAATTTTGTTCATTATTTTAAAGTGACCTGTAAAATACCACATAGAGGCAGAAATTGGACTAGAATCAAGGTCTTCTAAATTCTAGCCAAGTATCCTTCTCTAGTGCTTCCTATTGTCATTTTAAGATAAAGGAGCCACCCGGATCATGTAACAGTTGAGTAAAAGAGAGTTAGGCCTTTGGGAAGACACTGACCCTGCAATTCACTGAAAGTTCCCTTCCTTGGATGGAGCTAGAAATCTTGATGTGATCATTTTTATATAGTGTTTAAAATGGCTCCTACTACACATGGGCAGCAAACGAAGGTACATTTCCTGTTGGTCTAAGAGGGCATTATGGGTGGGAATGACACCATTAACTGATGGTTTATTGCTTCGGGGAAATATTTGGACATCCTGTTTGCTTGATCAGCAGTTAAACCCCAGGTTGCTGTTTTGACCTTGGTTCACCCAGAAGATTATTTCTATAAACTTGAAAACTGAAACCGAGTAAGATCACATCCACAAAAGAAGTTCAAGGGAAGAAAGTCAAAGCTTTTATTTGTCTCTAGGGTGTGAATGCTGGCCAAAGACTGTACTACTGTTCCCTCTCTGGAAACATGGTGATTTGCATTTCTCCTGGGGTTAGCTCCTGATTAACTATGTAAATAACTTTATTCAACAAAGTCTCCTTTTCCCTCTTGGATTCTGACCTTTGGAGCTCCGTACTAACGGTTGTGGGAATTAAATTATGAGCATTAAATATCAGAAGTATGGAAAATATGTGAAGGTCTAGTGGAAAATGTCATATCAAAGTATAAGTAGTCTAAAATAAACACATATTTATTAACAATTATGTTTCCCAATTGCTACTTATAATTATCTTCCTACTGTATAAATAATATTATGAAAAACTTTGGAGTCTAACTCCCTGCAGCTCCCAGCACATAAATATGACTGATAAGAGCTATTAGCAATACATCTCGCCAAATCCATGTGTTACAGTTAGGTTGGTCTCCAGACCCCCTACCTGAGACTCTCTAAGTCAAATAGGAATCACTTCTCTTGGTAGAGAGCTTTATAGCTTGTGGCTCTTGAACATGTTATCCTGTGTGTTTGTTTATTATGTTTTGTTTTTCCAAAAACCACTGTGAGTTAGTGCTACTATCACTCTTCATAGTACTCCAGTGAAGAAAATGCGGCTTACAGATTTGACCACAAATAACCACTGTCCTGACTTTTATAGCAAGTACTTCCTTGTATCTTTACTGCTATAAAAGTCAGAATAATGGTTATTTATGGAGATGGAGGAGTTGTGATGGGAATGAATGGGAAACATGGAGGCTTCCTGGGGTGGCTATTTACAAGGATGTTCAGCTTGAAAGAACTCATTCAGCTGTGCAGATTTTGTGTGATTTTCCATATTTGCATTTTACTGTAAAATAAAAAAAGTTAATCAAACTTAAAAAGAAAAAATTTGGCCACAGTAATTCAAAGCTTGTAAGTGCAGATCTGGTGCTGAATTCAAGTGTTTTTCCTCATTAAAGCGCTTTTCCTCATTAAATTGCTTTTCCTCATTAAATCATTGCAGAGGTTAATTCTAGTAGCCATTAGTAGTTTCAGTCTCTGCAGTGTTCTTATCTGGCCCAGCCCAAATCTACAACTCCATGCAACTATTGTTTCACACTCTGATGTATGGAATTGTGTGGACATAATGCCTACCAGGTTATTTGCGACTTATAACACAGAGCGTTATAATTTTCAGGGATATTCATGGAAGATTCTAAAAAAGGAAGATAATTCTAGATATTTTATGAATCGCTCAATTCTAAGTAAAAGCCAAAGAACAGAGTTTTATAAAGGTACCAGAAACGTACTGTTAGTTAACAGCTGCCAAAATTGTCCTGGGGTGTAAGAGGAAACCAAATAAGACAAAAATAATAAAAATAATGTAATAATGAAGAAAAAAGGAAAGAAGAGAAAAAAAACACCAGTATTAACATATCAGAATCTGCCCACCAAAATAGAAAATAATAAAGCAGCAAAGAAACTACTGAGTTTTAGGGTCCCTAGGTTTCTTTTACTCCAGTAAACCTTGGCTAAAATAACACAAACCCTATAGCTTACTAATTTTTGAGGCCAGTATTTGGGTATAATTTGTGTGCTTCATAGGCCTGGAAAACCCACAAGAGACCACAGATTGCTGACGTAACTGTCTTTGAATTTAACAAAGCCCATTACCGTGTCAGTGAGGGGGACGAGTGGAAAGCTTAAGCGGGGCGGGGGGGGGGGGGGGTTCTGGGCGCCCAGAGGGGTTTTCACTGCAGCTACTGAAATAATAAACTCCCTTGATTTTTGGCACTGACCAGAGTAGTTTTAACAGTTCACTTCTAATCGCAGATAATTCTTTTTTTATTATGTCATTTTAGATGCTGTTATTATACACAGCAAATGTTGCTATGTTACTGGAAACCATAAACTGTCCACATGATACCAGTCCTAACAAAAGTGAAACTGTCTGTAGTCTTGGATTTAAAGGTAGGAGTGTGTGTGTGTGAGTGTGTGTGTGTGTGTGTGTGTGTGTGTATGTTTCAATCTACCTGCCATTCGTTTTAGAAAGGACTTTATGATGTCTGGAACCTGAACTGAACTTTCTGTCCTCTCTTGTTTCAACTGAAAGAAATTAAGATCTTGCTCGTTATCTTTCCAGTAAGTTTTAGTATAAATTCTGGAGTAGAGAAATCTCAGGCAACCAGATTTCGTTCATTTTCCAGCAAGAGGGATCAAGGCCTATGTAGTGTGTAAGATGGAAAATTGAAAATATATTGTTTTGTCTTAGACAAAGCAACTACTTTTGTTTTGTTTTTTTTTTAAGTGAGACAAATTGCACTTGGTGACTTCTGAGGGATTTTTTCCTAATATAATGTGCTCAGTTTAACTTCAAGGGGCAAAGATGGACCATTAGACAAAAATATCCTTTCTCTCTGTCTGCTTGTTTGTTTTGATTTGCTTGCTTGTTTTGCTTAAATTCGTTAGGGAATTGGCATTTAATTTTAAATTTTTGTTTTGATATAATTTAAACTCATAGAAAAGTTTCAAGAAAAGATTATATATACCTCTTTACTGAATTACATCAGTTGTCACCGTTTTACCGTATATACTTTATCTAATTTTTCAACTATTTGAGAGTGAGTTACAGAAATCCTGCTCCTTAGCTCTAAATTCTTAAGTGTTTTTGTTTTTTAAGAATAAGGACATTCAGTTCCATAATTAAAGAACACTGACCAAAGTTTTTTTTTTTTTTTTTTTTTAACCATGAATACTGTTATCTATGTAGCATGTTCACGTTTCATCTGTTCCCTCAGTAAAGACCTGGATTTACTGTAATTTTTCCAAGTCCTGGATCCAATCCAGAATTGCACATTTCAATCTATTCTTCTGTGGGAAGAACCCAGCCCTAGTAGTAGCCTTAATCTGCAGACTTGGAGCCAAAGGTGAAAAAAATGGCAAAACATTAAACAAGGGAAGGTGGAGCCAGGAGCTAAACAAATTGTCAGAATACGCATCAAACCAAAGGAACTAGACAATCCAAATAAAGATGTAAGCACGTACTGGCATGTAGAGAGAATCACCATCTATGGTGCTATATTATGATTTTAATTTCATAAATATCTGTTTTTGTATACATAAAAAAGCACAATTTTATGTTAATTTTAGGCTCTTCTTTATCTTCTTAAATTTTAACAACAAACAAATATATTTACTTGTACTATTGAAAAAGTTTATATGTAGAGAGACAGACAGATGGATATAGACATAGCTATACCTTCAAATAAGAGCAAAACTGGGCTTCCCTGGTGGCGCAGAGGTTGAGAGTCCGCCTGCCAATGCAGGGAACACGGGTTCGTGTCCCGGTCCGGGAAGATCCCACATGCCGCGGAGCGGCTGGGCCCATGAGCCATGGCCGCTGAGCCTGCGTGTCCGGAGCCTGTGCTCCGCAACGAGAGAGGCCACAGCAGGGAGAGGCCCGCGTAATGCAAAAATAATAATAATAATAATAAGAGCAAAACTTACTGTTACCAGTTGAGTGATGGAAGCTGGGTCTGAGAGAGCGGCCGCATGGCTGGTAAAGGCTCAGAAGAACAAGATGATTCAGGTTGGTTCTTGATGAAGATTCGCATAGGGGTTGGGGTCTGTGGACGCTCCAGTGGGTTTGGAGGGGACCACTGGGGATACCAAACAAGGTTGAATGGGGTCTGCTCACCATGTGACTTCTCTAATGTGATGGAGGACAGCCTAGTAATATGCAAGCTAGTCCTTTCATAGCTCCCAGTAACTACTGAGGATGTCCATAAGCTATTTTTTATGTCATATGATAGATGTGGGGGACTGGGGGATCTAAAGATGATCACCTAAAAGTATTCGCTGGTGATATTTGACAACACTAAAAATCTCACCCAAGCACACTACCTATATACAGTGTTCAACTACATAAGGATTCCATTTGAGGTGTGTCAGGACACCACAGTTGCATATGCAGGGATCACATTTGGCAATCAGGGGATCTGTGGAGTTTTTCTTTGTTGAGTAAAATGTAAATATTTTAAAATGTATTTCATCAATGATTTTTTAAAAAATACCATCTTCAAGACTATAAAATCATAGTGCTAGAAAATAAATAGGTAAAGAAAAAAATTTCATTATTGATTTTTTTTTATCATGGGAGCCAGTGAGTCTGTGTCCTCAGCCACATGCCCGCCAGCATTATCTGCCAAACTCCAATGCCCAAACCACACACGTTCCTCTAGATAATTACTGGGTGCTTACCAGCCTTTGGGAAGTAGACATACAGTTCCCAAATAATTCCTTTCTGAAAGCCAGGTGCTGCCAGGTGTTGATCTCCTGGCATTTCTCTTCCTACATTTGAACTTGTGGCAAGACCTTAGCTGAGTGTATTTTACAGATGACCTAGTGGAGTGATGAGTGCCACTGTGGTAATAACAATATGGTAAATAAATAGCAAGCGAGCATCGATGCATCAGTGAAACTCAGAATTTTGTCAGGAAGAACCAGCAAGTCTTGAGTGAGAGTCCTACACTCTCTAGTTTCTCTCTGCTCTGCACCAAGCCCTTTGCTGCTGTGAAAGAAATAAACTTTGTGGGCAGAAGAAATGAAACGAAATGAAAGTTCTCCTAACTTATGCCCCCACCTTTCCCCAGGCTTTGTGATCTATTGGTTCTGCAAACAGTTGTCTTCCTAAGTGACCCTCATCAGGCATTTTGTTGACTGAAAGAGGGTTTCTTAGTTTTAATATTGCAAAGAAGAAAGTGGCAAGACTGGCATAGAAACTGGGTGGGAGTAGGAAGGTGGAAGCCCCATCCTTTGAGGATTTTACGGGATATTCGGACTGGACTTTGGCAATGGGGAATATTCCATTTATAGTTGTAAGTTTCCAGCAACATAAAGTGTCCCCTTTGCTCTCATATGTACTTGGTCTTGAATATCTGCCATATATACATCAGACACAATTCTTGTAGCAGCTCCTGTGGAGTACGTTATCCTTGCTTAACATAGGAAGATATCGATGCTCAATTTTAAGTGGTTTTCTCAAGACCATGGAGCTATTGATACATTAGAAGATAGGTGCTGTACTGCCATGTCTATCTGACCCCAAGTTCCATGTTCTTTTCCTTAAGCAGATTGCTGTTTAATTCACCACTGATTTCCTCTCATGTTTGCTTGCTTAGAATGAATTTAGTATTTCTTATTTATTAGTCAAATAGGTGCCCATGATCTTGTTCTGAACGGCCAAGAAGGCAAGGTTCTTTTGCGGCACCTCTCTGACTTTTCTTTTATAAATCCCTTCTCCTATTTCTGCCATGCAATCCTCAAATGTCCTAACTCTCCAGCACATCCCATCCTTTGTACCATCTTGCTTTTATTAGGCAGAGGGAATAGATACCTGAGCTCTCCAATTTCCCTTTGTTTGTTCCCAATCAATGTATATGCTCTTCTATATGTTGATAATCTAATTCATGCTGATACAAGAATGAGCCAATTAATGTATTATAGCCTTCATTCTACATATACAATATTTGCATATTAACTGAGTTTCCATGGTGATAAAGATCTCAATTCCACGGGAGGATTCTGCTGGTGGGCATTTGAGCCCCCATAGCAGATTGTGAGAATATTATGGAGTAGATGTTGATTTCTGTGCTCTGAATTCATAATACGCTATGGTCAGGATTGCCCCTTCTTTCACTTCCTCCACCGTCACTGTCAGTAGTTTCTATTAAGTTTTCATACAGACAAGCTATAGCTGAATCCATTCTACCCAGAGGCGATAATACTTTTCTAGTCAGCTGACTTTTTTCTGAGCATATAATTGATCAACCACAGGCAACTAATTTCACTTTACCTTCGTACTTTCATCTGTAATGAGGGATTTAGACTTGATAATCCCAGAGGTCCCTACCTAGTATATAATTCTATGAAAAGAACATTTTCATGAAGTAAATAGTATATTTCTGATGAATTTCAAGTTAGATCATCAAACAGTTGTATAAGAAGCTGTTTGATACTGTTGGAACCCTGTGAGCGCTTCCCAAAAACCATTTTCTTGCTCTCTGTGCATCGGGAAATAACATTCTGCCAAGTATAAAAGGAACCTGAGCCCCCAAAAGGGACTGAAATTGTGACGTCTCAAAGCTCATATGGATATGAACTTGGCCAAATGTGTTATGCTGTCTCTGCTCTGTTATGTTGACAGCTGGTGGGGTTAGTTCACTTTTACCACTTAAAATTTCCTTTTGGGCTAATGACTATTTCTAAAACATTGTACTGCTTTAGAGCTCATGCCATCACAATGTAAATCAATTCCCGCCTCCATTGTATAAGTATGTGATTTTTACCCCTACAAAAATTCCATTGAGATATTACAAGTCTTATATTGGCTAATAATAGATGATGGTGGTGGTCTGGTGGAAACAGCTATGGGTGGGATTTGAGGGAGAGAAATTGTCACCAGCTGAGCTGCAGAATTCATTGAGGAGCCTCCCTGAGATGAGGATGAACCATTTTGCTCCATTTATTCCATGGAGTCGTAAGGGAAAGTCACTGTTCCTCCAGCTTTCTCTCAGAGGATAACTCTTAAGGTAGCATCTCTTGGGAATGGAAAGGTAGGGAAGTGAAAAAGACCAGAAGCTTATCCATAAAAGAGTCCTCAGAAGGTGGGAAGTTGTTGAGACAAGGTTGAGGGACTGTGGAACCCTGGTCTTCAACTTCTATGATAATTAAGAATTTACTGCCCCTGCGTGCATACTGTGTACCCTAATAAGCAGTAAAAGAATGTGCCTGTCTGCAAGAATCATTTTATAAATATTAATGTAGCTTTGAGAAACTGGGACCTGATTTTAAGTGTTGCATTTTATTTGTAAGTGCGTGGTTTAATTACAGCCATAAAACATTGATTAGTTAAAACTTGCTGCTGTTTTATGACTTGGGAGCCAGACAGGTTTGTAATCAGAAGCAGCATCTGAGGTGTGCCATTTTTAAGACAGAGAAATGATCTGGGGCAACAGGCAACTGAAGGTACCTCTGAGTGCTTATGAGAACACACTTTGTCGGAGTTGAATGTGGTTTGTCAGTACATCTGCGTTGCGCTAGGTCCTGCTTTCAGAGTGATGTTGCCATCATTTTGGGAGTATGAGTATTTCTTCTTGGAAGGAATTTGCAGTCGTCAAGGTATTGATAAAAATCTGTACATTATTTGAAGGGGATGCTGTGGACTAAATTGTGCCCCCCACCAAATTAATATGTTGAAGCCCTAACCTGAAATATGACTGATTTGGGGGACAGGGCATTTAGGAGGTAATTAAGGTTAAATGAGGTCATAAGGGAGGGTCCTAATTCAATAGGATTGGTGGCCTTAGAAGAAGAAGAAGAGAGATCTCTTTCCAAATTCATTCAGCAAGGAAAGGTGATGTGAGGACACAGTGAGAGAGGTAGCCACCTACAGCCCCAAGAGAGGAGTCTCACCAGACACCGACCCTGTTGCCACCTGGACCTCACACGTTCCAGCCTCCAGAACTGTGAGAAAATACATTTCTGTTGTTTAAGCTACCCGGTCTATGGTATTTTATTATGGCAACTTGAGCTAAGACAAAGGAGCTCATGGGAGATAAGCAAAAGATAATTGAAGATAAAGCAAAGCTATGTGATTATAGCAGGATGCAATGGTGGGATATGGGCCACAGTAGAGTAGGGTTAGCTAGGAGGAACTGGGACTTGACAAGTTAAACCAGAGTTCAGCGGATGCTGCAGATCAAAGAAAACAGTAGGCTTAAATAAAGGAGGTGAGCTGAGAGAGCAGGATGTGGATGTGGTTCTAGAGAGAAAGGAGGGACCTAAAGATGGGGAGATGAGAGACTCTCCTAGTAAAGCATTAAGGAGCAAGCTTGATGAACTGTAATCCCCGTGCCTTTTATCTCCGCCTGCCTCGCGTGTTATTCTTCCAGTGTCTGTGGTTAGCCTTAGGCCATAGAAACTCAGCATATTTAGAGGTGAGTGAGCTGTATAAGACTTTGCTTCTGACAGTGATAGCAACAGAGGTGCTGGTATGAGAAACATAATGTCCAAATGGGGAATGACTAAATACATGACGGTACAGGAGTTCATGTTTTTAAGAATCAGATTAAAACTCATATCAATATTTGCTAGATAATGACATAAAACCTAAGAAATATCAACATGATATGAGTGTGTTATGATCAAAATTATTTTTAAAAATTCACACACATTGGGATTGACATATATACACTAATATGTATAAAATAGATAACTAATAAGAACCTGCTGTATAAAAAATAAATAAAATAAAAGTCAAAAATTCAAAAAAATTCACACACATAATACACACACACACACAAACACACACACAAAGGATGAAAAAATATACCCCCTCCCAATGAAAAAAATAGTTTTCTCTGGATGTTGGGAGTTATTCTAATTTTATGCCTTATTCTTTTTATGATTTTTTTTCAGAATAAATATATCTTACTTTGAAATTGGAAAAAAAAAACCCTGCTATTAAAAAAGAAAAATATTATGGGGTGAAGAGTGAGCCAGTAGAAGGGTTATCATAGGAGACACTGTCAGTATTACTACTGTTTATTTTGGATTCTTTGGATGCTTTTTGAGTTCCTGTGCATATGTAATGTGATATAGGGTGAGGATAAAAGTAAGGTGTTTTACCGGCCCAGTGGCACCAAGAAAAATTAGATAGTGTGACCCTTTTGTTTCATCAGTGAGTGGCTCCACAGATGTGGCATGCAACTGCTTTTTTCCATATTCAGAAAGAACAGAGTAACAAATAGGACAAGGCAAAGGAAGCAATATAACTCCATCTGGCAGTCAGAGACCAACGTCACCTCTCATTATCCTGGCTATATCAGAGCACTAATTATAATCTCCATTTCAAGAAGGTCTGATCACTTAAAAATCTTTTAGAAAAAGGGAGAGATGGTTTAAATACCTTTTGCCCAGTAGCTGGTATTCTTTTTCTGAGATGTCTGATTCTTGGAGTGGGAAAGAAATGGATACCAGTGCTGGGAGCTGTTGTGGGGATGAGCAGTGGAAGGGTGGGGTGTATCCAAATCTGAAAAAAAATTGGCAATAATGCACATTAAAAGTGAATATGCTACATTTCTCAAATTGACTTATTTAAAAATCCCAAAATAAATACTATTGTCTACAGTTAGTAAATATGTGCAAAGCAGACCTCATCCTCTTCATTCAGTCCCTGCACTCTGACATAACCTTAGCTCATTTTGAGGGTGCCTACCTCTCTTGTGTTATTTATGACAGGATAACAGCTCTTTGACAATAGCTAGTTCAGACATGCATTATTCATCTGTCACATAAGCGGACACAGTCACCAAACTAAGAACACAGCGTTTTATAACTTTGTAAACTCTGGAAATGATGGCAGTTCAGCTGTTCCAGAGCTGAGAAATTTAGGCTTCTAAGATATCCATCTGAAAGGTTACTGTTTGGCTAGTTGTATTGGAGACTCACATTAATCAGAGTTTGAGACATATGTACTTTACTAGCCATAATAACAGTGTCCTCCTCTTTTAGGGCACAGTGAAATGTGAGGAGGGTTTCAGTGCTCATCTTAACCCTATCCTGAAGACTCCAATTCACAAGGAAGGGAGTCAAACCTGTGGAAATGTCCTTTAGACCCCCTTGAGGAAGTGCTGGTTAAAGCTCAGGAGCAAATCAGGGCTCAAGTGAATCTCCATTTTAGTCCTTGGAAGACTCACTCTTCTTTGCTAGTTGGTATTTCTTCCACTGTTTAGCTAATGCACAGAGCTTCATTCTCTCAGCCAGAGAAAGGAAAAGAGGGAGGATTTGGATTAGATTATCACTACCCCAACTTCTGGTTGAAAATGTCTATCAAGTTAATAAGTGCCATTCATGACCAGCCCATCTGAGCACACTTTTGCTTAGGATCACCTCTGGGCATCCTCTTGGTTCGGTAAAAAAACATTTATTTGCTTGAGTCTAGGTCTAGGACATGACCAGAAGAATTAGGGTGCCATTTTGGAACCACTTAATTAAAAAAATTAAATTGAATGTGTCCAATTTATTATGGTCATCTATTCAAGAGACATAATGCTTCCATTGGTCAAGTGTAGCAGAAACACAAACATGTGCTTTGAACCAGAAGGTGAAAGTCCCTGTAATCACAAGTTCTCTGTTGAAAGATAAACCCTTCCTCATGTACATTACATGTTAAAAGATGTACTCTCTCCCATGCACAGCCATCCAGAACTTCTAAGTAGGGGTGTAGCTGAGAAAATAATTGAATCTTTAGCTTCTGGAAATGTTTACTTTCATAATCATAACACCTAGGTTTGGAGAGGTTGGATCTACGTGGAAGGGACAAAAAGCAAATGTTGGTCTTCTTTTAAAGTCTCTTATACTATAGTCCAATGAAAATGAAAAGAAAAGTTAAGAGGAAACATGACTACCAAATTTCAAAAAATCTACATTAAAAAAAATCTATGCATACCAAGGATATAAAGTGTTTAAGATTTACTTTGCTCAATCATCTTTATTTTCTCTTTGAATGGCTTCAGATTTTTAAAAAATTTTATTTAATGCAAGGACTATATATACAGTAACACCAAGCTTTTAACAGCTGCATTTCCCCCCTTTTGCTGTCGTAATTATGGTCTCATTAGGATTCCAATAAAAAGTCAAGAAAAACCTTTTTTTAAGGAAAACAGAAGTGCCCACAGTGTCTCTCTACCAACATGCCATACTTTTAAAATATTTGCATTTGAAATTCCTCACTGCAAATATTCGCAAACCAAAGGTAAATATAACACCGAGATTACTCCCAGAAGAATGTTTCTTCTGCTATTAATACCCTGAATTCAAATCAGAATTTTTGCAAGTCTGTATAATTTTACTGTATGTACTTTATTCTGCAGTTGGGGTGGCTGTGTTAGGAAACTAGATGCATCAGAAATGAATAGAAGGTGGCATCTCTTGCCTGGGTGAATACTTTTTTTTTGCCTTTCCATTTCATAAAGTAGTCTATGTGCCCAGATTGACAAGGATACAGTCCTCAGTTAGACAAGAACAAAGACAGGACAGGCCTCCCTACAAGAAAACGCAGGCACGCATACTGCAGCTTTCAGTAGATCATCAGGTTAAATTATGAACAACAAACGTAGGTCTCAGTTCCTCCCTATCTTCTTTTATGCACACTCTCCTGCCATTTGGCGTGCACCACCAGAAGTCCAGAGTTACATCCTAGAGGTATTCTACCTTCTAACTCTGGAATGAGCAATTCCTCGTGCTGCCCAACACTCAGAAACTTCCCTTTTCTAATCACAGGTGGTTTGCTTGTTGACCCATTACCTGGACTCCAGTGTTTTTTCTAGGATTTACACATGGAATTAATCCAAGCTAAGGTATTGCAGATGTTCTTTTAAAAATGGCTTATATGGCGCTTCCCTGGTGGCGCAGTGGTTGAGAGTCCGCCTGCCGATGCAGGGGATGCGGGTTCGTGCCCCGGTCGGGAAGATCCCACATGCTGTGGAGTATCTGGGCCCATGAGCCATGGCCGCTGAGCCTGCATGTCCGGAGCCTGTGCTCTGCAACAGGAGAGGCCACAGCAGTGAGAGGCCTGCGGACTGCCAAAAAAAAAAAAAAAAAAAAAAAGGCTTATAATATCTCCACGAAGAATAGTGCAAAACAAAGTAATTTAAGGCCTCATTACAGAGAGGACCATAAAACATTCAGGACGCACATTTCCTGCTTCCTTGGTGGCTTCATGTGCTCCCTCCGATCAAGGCCACCCCTGAAGCAGACCCACAGAAAAAGGTTGGATATAAAAAATGATGCAGTAACAGTGAGAACATTAGAAATATTTTCCAGAGCATTTTCCAGTGCAACAATGGGAGCAAGAGTGAGATGGTGGAAACTATGGCAATGAATGAACATGAGACAGTGCAGTCAGTAAAAGTAAAGAGTCGTTTTTGAGGAAAGTTGGCTAAGAGGGTCAAGAGAGCAAAGGGAAGGGGAAGTTTTTTGCTTTGTTTCTTTAATGGTGGATGACTTCTGAGTGAGTTGAATTGTCAAAGGGAAGGAGTTGGTAGAGAAGGAGAAGTGGAAGATCCCAGCTGAGGAGAAATGGCTGAAGGGGATTGCAGAGGAGGAAGGAGGAAAACACAGATCAGGGTGTGCAGGAGGGACTGGCCTCGAGCGGCAGGAGGGCACCTCCCCAGGGAGGAAGGGAGGGGTGAGGCCAGAATGAGCATAAAGGTGAGATGCCGGGTCAAAATGCAGACCTGAAAGAGTTTGACCGAACAGATCAGTTTTTCTGAAACAAAGTGGGTTAGTTCATCCTTTAGGGAGAGACTATCATAGGGGTAGGGAGGTGGGATAGGGAACTTTTGGAAACTGGAAATGTTTAAAATAATCTGTGCAGGACAAAGGGTAGAATAAATTTCCTGGAATATATTTCCATAAGTGGGATTACTGAGTTAAATATAAGATATTTGATGGTTTTTTATAAGCATTGCCAATTTTGCCTCTGAAAAAAAGGTTTACTATGAGTTCAGCATTAGAATGAGACGGAATCACCCGAGCCAGGCCTGCTGGATTTCTCTCTTGCCTTTCTCTCCAATTTCCTTTCTGTCACTCTTAACTGACGTTCCTGCAAGCACAGTGGCCTTTGCCCTTCCTTCAGCCTTCCCTTCCATTCCTATCACAGAGCTTTGCTCTCCCTCTTCTCTTGGACTACAAGCCCCAACATCATTCTTTAGAGGGGCATTCCTTGAAGTATCCCACGAAAAACTGCCCCAGTTTCTGGACCAGTCACTCTCTAACCCCTTCCTTTGTTTGATTTTCTCCATAGTACTTATCATTGTATGAATAACATTATTTATTTTTATTACTATTTATTTCTTCCGCTAGAATACAGATTTGAGGAAGACAGGTTCTCTTTGCAGCTCAGGAATAGTCCTAGAAATCTTGAAAATTTGGAGATCATACACTAGTGAGCATCAAAACTTAATCTAAAATTACAGGATTTAAAAGAACGTGGAATTGATGGAAGGAAAACTAAGCTAACTGAGCAGAACAGAGAGTGAGAAAAAGACCCATCATATGTGGACACTTGATTTTTGACAGAGGTAGCACTGCATATCAGCAAGTGACGTTTGGTCAATGGATGATGCATATGGAAAAGAAAAAATATATATATATTGCACCCCTCTTTGATTACTGGTAGAAGAAAACTAGAAAACTATATTGTAATTGTGTGGTTCACAATGATTTCTTTTTTAGGAATCAAATGAAACGATGAATGAAAAGATTGATACATGAATTGCATTAAAATTAGGAACTTTGGTTCATAAAAAGACATCATTAAACCATAGATGGGGAGAAAGTATTTACAACACATAAAACTCACAAAGTCCTTGGTTGTGTAATGTATAAAGAATTTCTAAAAGTCAACAAGAAAAAGAAAGACAACACAATACATATATAGGCAAGAGACTTGAATAGGCACCTCAAAAAGCTGAACCCATAAAAAAATGTTCAATCTCATTGTTCACCAGGAAATGCAAATTAAAACCATGATGTGACACTGCTATACACCACAAGAATGGTTAAAATTAAGAACACCAAGATTTTACAAAGATATTGAACAATTTTAACTCTCATCCACTGTTGGGAGGTTAGTACAGTCACTTTGGAAAAGTGTTTGTCAGTATCTACTAAAATTGAACATGTGTATACCATATGCCTCAATTCCAATCCTAGATATATAACCAGAAGAAATGCTTACATGTGTATAGCAAAGACATGCACAAGAATGTTGATAGCACCACTATTCATAATGACCCCAAATTGGAAACAGTCTAAACGTCCATCAACAGGTGAATGGATGAATACCTGGCGGCACATTTGTATAGTGGAATATTATATACAGCGGTTAACAAAGTACCGCCATACAAAAAATGGTGGATCTCACAAATATCATGTTGGAGGAAAGAAACCAGACAGGAAAAGTACAGAATATGTTTCCATGCATGCAAATTTCAAAAGCAGGTAAAACATACATGGGTAGCATTCAGGAAGATTACCTTACTGGGGGATCGTAGTATAACAGAGGCTTCTGGAAGGCTGGTAATAATCTTATTCATCACTAGTTGATATGTCCATTTTGTGAAAATTTATCACTGAATACTTACAGTTGATGCATTTCTCTGTATATGTTATAATTAAATTTAAAAGTATTTTTGAAAAAACCAAGCATGTGGAAGCCGTTGTGCAGGGCCCTGTGGAGGGTACAAAAATGTGAGTAGCACACATACTGAACTTCAAGAGGCTTATAAAGCAGTGAGAGAGATAGGCAAATGCCTGATAAACAGTATTCAAGGTAGAAGGTTCTAAAGTGAAAGAGTAAAAGAAACTATGTAATAAAATGAAAGAGGAGGAAATTAGTACCAAAAAAAGCTCATGTCTACACACACACACACACACCCACACACACACACACACTGGAATATTACTCAGCCATGAGAAAGAAGGAAATCCTGCCATTTGTGACAACATGGATGGGCTTTGAGGACATTATACTAACTGAGATAAGTCAGACAAAGGCAAATATTATAATGATATCAATTTCATATGGAATCTAAAAAATCATACTTATAAAAACAGAGTAAAATGGTGTTTACAGGGGCTCAGGGGCAGGAGGATGAGAGGGATGTTGTTTAAGGGTACAAACTTGCGATGAGTAGTAAATAAGTCCTAGATATCTAATGCACAGTACAGTGAATTTAGACAATATTGTATTATAATAGCAAACTTAATTATTTCAACCACAAAAAGGAAATTATAATCATGTAACATGATAGAGGTGCTAACTGCTACTGTAATTAATGACAATCATATTACAATGTGTAAATATCAAATCTACATGTTGTACACTTTAAATTTGTATAATGTATATGTCAAATATATTTCAATTAAAAAAAGAAGCTCAGGTTAAGCTTCATAGAAGCAGCAGCTTTTGAGCTGAATGTAGAAAGGTGTGCTTTTTGTAGAAAGAAAGAAGAGCTTTCCTTTCAAAGGAAATAGTATAAACATGTAATATCAATAAAAGGCATAGAAATTCTGGGTATATTTGAGAATGTCAGGATATCAATTATTCCCTTGAGAGGATTCATAATATCAGTCCAGAGAGAGAAAACTAGAACAGATTCTAGTTTCGGACAGATTCCATCAAGTCCAGGATGTTAACATAGAGAATTTGTCAGCAAATTCTTTTTGTAAGGTAAGGTAACACTACCTACTCCACAGGATTGTTGAGAAACCTCTTTATAACATGCTGCAGCCAACTCTTACTAAGTGTTGCCCTTGTCAGGCACTATTCTATGTGTCTTATAACACTTAACTCATTAATCCTCAAAGAACCCTATGAGATAGGTTAGTCTCATAAACCCTATTTTATAGTTGAGGAAACCGGGATACAAGAAGGTTAAATAAAATGAAATGACCCAGCATTCTGTGGCAGAGCCAGGATTCAAATCTGGCTCCAGAGGCCCCAGCCCATTACAAACAGTGGTGGACAGTGTTGCTAATAGAATCAGACTCACACACTCTGGTTCATCTCCAGACTTCAATACCTGTTTGCCCCCTTGGTAATGCACATGCACACACATCCTTGCTGATAAAAAAAAAAATATTGGCCTCACAGTATATTTGCCTTAACAAAGTTGAATAAGAAAAACGTATTCTGGAAACTTGCTATTCCTTTTATATTGCAGATTTACAAAATAAAAGGAATCCAACTCAGCTGCTTAGTTTTCCACTTTTTGCTGATGGCAGGTCCTGGCTGGCTAGGAGCTTTCTGAATGACTGTGTTTCCATTCAGTGTGGTTGGATAGCATGCAGAAGAATCTCAGAGACTTTCAGTTGGAATGATGGTGGCAGGGCAACTGCACATTCTTAAAGTATTGCAAATGAACTTTTGCCCCCGTAATCATGGGACAAACACAGACGGCCTGAAGGACTTTCCTCCTTTGCCTCCCACTCTTCTGGGCTGTGCACGGCCTTGTTACTGTGCTGGTTCTGTGTAGACATTTTCCAGCGTAGCATAACCTCTAAGATTTTGCAGGGACTGACACATCTCCAAGAAGGTGCCAAACAGATCTAGAACGATGGTCTTCAACCAAGCAATATTTCCACCTGCCCCCTCCAAGCACAGACATTTGGTGATGTCTGGAGATGCTTTGGGTCATCCCAGCTGTGGGGTGTGCTGCTAAACATACTGCAATGCACAAGACACCCCGCCCCCATATAAAAGATTATACAGCCCCAAATGTCATTAACTCCACTGTCGAGGAACGTTGATCTAGAATACCTATAATCCCTTCTTCGAAAGTCATTTCTAGGGAAAGGACTCTGAATTAGAGTAGATATCTCTATGAGCGTCTCCTGCAATGCACACCTGGAAAATGCAGATTAAAACCAAAATGTGATACCACTGTAAACCTAGCGAAAAGGATAAAATGAAAGGGAAAGGAAACACTAAGACCTGGTAAGCTCTGTAGCCAACTGAACTTTCATAAAACCACTTTGAAAAACTGGCTGTATCTAATAAAGCTGAATATGTGTAAACTCTATAATCCAGCAGTTCCACTCCAAGGTTTATAGCCATCACAGATATGTCCATATGTTCACCAAAGGGACGCAGCAGCTCTGTTTGTAGCAGCTCTGTTTGAACAAACCAAATGCCCTTTAGTAACAGAATGGGTAAATACATTGTCCTATAGTCACACAATTGCACACTGTAGAAAAACGAGGAATAAAGACCTCCAACTCCACACAATATGAGTGAATCTCACAAAAATAATGTTGAGTGAAAGAAGGCAGACATACAAAAAACATATTATATGCTTCTACTTATGTAGGGAACAAAATGGGCAAAACTGATCTATGCTATTTTACATCAAGGTAGTGGTCATCCTTCATTGAGAGGCAGCGACTAGAAGAAGCATGAGGAGGACACATCTTCTGTGTCTTGGTCTGGGTGCTGCTAACGCAAGGGTGTTCAACTTTGTGAAAAGTCACAGCACTGTGTACTTTTGATATATTCACTTTTCTAAATATGTAATAAAATATATACATATTTTTTTCTTCAATAAAATTTTTAAAATGTGCAGCTGGTGCTCTGGAGAGTAGGACAGGCATTGGATATTTCTATTAATTCTTTCCCTTACATGTTAATGTAGATTCGTCCAATGGCATCTTGAAATGCCCAGAGTTTAGCATGGAGGAAAGCAAAGGAGGGTGGGAGTGGAAGTCTGCTCGCCAGGAGGCCTGGTTGAGCAGTACAGCCTGGGGTGCAGATGAAAAAATTTATTTGAGAGCAATGTCCCTGAACAAATGAATCATCAGATGTCAACTTCAGAGTCGGTGATAAAGAAAGCACGTGCATTGGTCAGCACTGAGTCCACAGGGGTCAAGATGGCTGGTCCCTTGAGTAGCTTCACTGGATGGGAGTGAGGGAATTTTAGGCAGAGGATTGCTAAGAGGTGTCAAAAGTCACTTGCAAAGGCACTTCACGCGTACCACAATTTTGTTGATGCCTGACGTTATCATCTTTGTCTCTCTGTCTTCTCTTTTTCTGTCTCTTCATGGCCAGGGAGACCGTGGAAATGCTTTGAATGCAGGTTGAATTCTCATTTATTTTAGTTTGTTAATCCCTAGCAGTCAAATATCAATGAGTATCTGCCAGTTGTTTTTTTTTGTTTGGTGTGGTTAGCTACGTGATGCTAGGAAATTCCTTAATTTTCTCTCTGCTTCAGTTTTCTTACTTGTAAAGGGAAGGTGACAATCATATTAAAAAGGAAAAATGCTCAATTTATGCTTGATACTATTGTACTTATTAACATAAAACTATACTACTACGAATAACTCTAGAAAATTGATTTAATGTGAAATGATGGGATCCCAAGCAAAACTTTCGAAAGTGCCCTATCTGCAGCTCTACACTGAAAAGTCATTTTCTTTCAGTTCTTTCTGTGCGATCGCCTTCCTGGACCTCCGGTATGGGAGGGCTGCGCGGGGAGTGCTCAAGGTATGGGCAGTTCTGGAGGGGAGGGAGGCCCCCCGCCTACAAGCTGTGAGGGCACATAGTGTACAGTTTGTAACATCAGTGTTAGTACTGGCGGCTGGATAGAGCTTGTCATTTCAGCCCTAGAGAAAGGGCCTGCTGTTGAAGGCTTAGTGTCGGCAAATAACATTTTAAATGTTGTACAGCATATGGAAATTTCTGTTACTGCAAACATTTGGTTTGGTTCTGTGCCTGTTCAACATATTGCACATTTCTAAATTAACTGTCTTCTAAATAGAGCACAGTTATGATTCATGTGCCCGTTTTCCCTGTGGGCAGAGGACTTGAAGTCGGTGCTGCACTCTTGCTTCTCCACAGTCACGCGCATGGATTGAGTCCCTAGTCACTTTCTCTGCAGAGTCATGAGGGGCGCTGCTGAATAGGGGTGGGGGCTCCAGCTGTGTGTTTAGTATATACTGTGCTTTTGCCAAACTCTGACCCTGCAGACAGTTGCGATCTCAGTCCCCCTCTGCCAGGTCGCATGTCCTTCATCTGTGAGACTGATCCTCTGCTGGAAAGAACTGGGGATGGCTCAGTCATGTTACCTTATGTGTTGGTGTCTTTATGTAAAGTATAGCCTTCTTGTAATAAAAAAGTATTGTTAATTTGAATCCACTTTTTGGAGCCATTTATCATTTTTGTTTTTCAACGTTAAAAAGAGTAATGTGTATTTAGAAATTTTGAGAGTGAAAGTGTAAGTCAGAATCTAAAACATTTCCCATAAGATGATGAATACATGGGAGTTATTTATACTATTCTGCTACTTTTTTTCTTACACAGCACGTTCTGTTACTTATCTGTTTTCTACATATTAGTGTATATATATCAATCGCAGCCTCCCAACTCATCCCACCACCACCTCCCCCCACTTTCCCCCGCCTTGGTGTCCATACATTTGTGCCTCTATTTCTGCCTTGCAAACCGGTTCATCTGTACCATTTCTCCAGGTTCCACGTATATGTATTAATATATGATAATTGTTTTTCTCTTTCTCACTTACTTCACTCCGGATGACAGTCTCTAGGTCCATCCACATCTCTACAAATGACCCGATTTCGTTCCTTTTTATGGCTGAGTACTATTGCATTGTATATATGTGCCACATCTTCTTTATCCATTCGTCTGCCGATGGGCACTCAGGTTGCTTCCATGACCTGACTATTGTAAATAGTGCTGCAGTGAACACTGGGGTGCATGTGTCTTTCTGAATTATGATTTTCTCTGGGTATATGCCCAGTAGTGAGATTGCTGGGTCATATGGTAATTTTATTTTTAGTCTTTGAAGGAACCTCCATCCTGTTCTCCAAAGTGGCTGTATCAAGTTACATTCCCACCAACAGCGCAGGGGGGGGTTCCCTTTTCTCCACACCCTCTCCAGCATTTGTTGTTTGTAGATTTTCTGACGATGCCCATTCTAACTGCTGTGAGGGGATACTTCATTTCAGTTTTGATTTGCATTTCTCTAATAATTAGTGATGTTGAGCATCTTTTCATGTGCTTCTTGGTCAGATGTTGAGCATTCTTTCATGTGCTTGTTGGCAATCTGTATATCTTTGGAGAAATGTCTATTTAGGTCTTCTGCGCATTTTTGGATTGGGTTGTTTGTCCTTTTTAATATTGAGTTACATGAGCTGTTTATATATTTTGCAGATTAATCTTCTGCCCGTTGCTTCGTTTGCAAATATTTTCTCCCATTCTGAGGGTTGTCTTTTCATCTTATTTATAGTTGCCTTTGCTGTGCAAAAGCTTTTAAGTTTCATTAGGTCCCATTTGTTTATTTTTGTTTTTATTTCTACTACTCTAGGAGGTGGGTCAACAAAAGATTTTGCTGTGATATATGTCAAAGAGTGGTCTTCCTGTGTTTTCCTCTAAGAGTTTTATAGACTTTCCTTCAAGACTGCTTTGGTAGCAATCTACAGATTCAGTGCAATCCCTATCAAAGTACCACTGGTATTTTTCACAGAACTAGAACAAAATATTTCACAATTTGTATGGAAACACAAAAGACCCCAAATAGCCAAAGCAATCTTGAGAAAGAAAAACGGAGCTGGAGGAATCAGGCTCCCTGACTGCAGACTATACTACAAAGCTACAGTAATCAAGACAGTATGGTACTGGCACAAAAACAGAAATATAGATCAATGGAACAGGATAGAAAGCCCAGAGATAAACCCACACACATATGGTCACCTTATCTTTGATGAAGGAGGCAGGAATATACAGTGGAGAAAAGACAGCCTCTTCAGTAAGTGGTGCTGGGAAAACTGGACAGCTACATGTAAAAGAATGAAATTAGAACACTCCATCACCCCATACACAGAAATAAACTCAAAATGGATTAAAGACCTAAAGGTAAGGCCAGACACTATCAAACTCTTAGAGGAAAACATAGGCAGAACACTCTATGACATAAATCACAGCAAGATCCTTTTTGACCCACCTCCTAGAGAAATGGAAATAAAAGCAAAAATAAACAAATGGGACCTAATGAAACTTAAAAGCTTTTGCACAGCAAAGGAAACCATAAATAAGATGAAAAGACAACCCTCAGAATGGGAGAAAATATTTGCAAATGAAACAACGGACAAAGGATTAATCTCCAAAATTTATAAGCAGCTCATGCAGCTCAATATCAAAAAACCAAACAACCCAATCCAAAAATGGGCAGAAGACCTAAACAGACATTTCTCTAAAGAAGATATACAGATTGCCAACAAACAGATGAAAGAATGCTCAACACCACTAATCATCAGAGAAATGCAAATCAAAACTACAATGAGGTATCACCTCTCACCAGTCAGAATGGCCATCATCAAAAAATCTACAAACAGTAAACGCTGGAGACAGTGTGGAGAAAAGGGAATCCTCTTGCACTGTTGGTGGGAATGTAAATTGATACAGCCACTATGGAGAACAGTATGGAGGCTCCTTAAAAAACTAAAAGTAGAATTACTATACAACCCAGCAATCCCACTGCTGGGCATATACCCTGAGAAAACCGTAATTCAAAAAGAGTCATGTACCACATTGTTCATTGCAGCTCTGTTTACAATAGCCAGGACATGGAAGCAACCTAAATGTCCATCGACAGATGAGTGGATAAAGAAGATGTGTCATATGCATACAATGGAATATTACTCAAGCCATAAAAAGAAATGAAATTGAGTTATTTTTAGTCAGGTGGGTGGACCTAGAGTCTGTCCTACAGAGTGAAGTTGGTCAGAAAGAGAAAAACAAATACCATACACTAACACATATATATATGGAATCTAAAAAAAAAAAGAAAAAATTGTTTTCAAGAGCCTAGGGGCAGGACAGGAATAGAGATACAGACGTAGAGAATGGACTTGAGGACACAGGGAGGGGGAAGGGTAAGCTGGGGCGAAGTGAGAGATTGACATGGATTTATAAATACGACCAACTGTAAAATAGATATCTAGAGGTTAGCAGCCACCTAGCACAGGGAGATCAGCTCAGTGCTTTGTGAACACCTAGAGGGGTGGGCTAAGGGGGGTGGGAGGGAGACACAAGAGGGAGGAGATATGGGGATATATGTATATGTATAGCTGATGCACTTTGTTATACAGCAGAAACTAACACACCATTGTAAAGCAATTATATTCTAATAAAGATGTTAAAAAAAAAAAAAAAAAAAGAAAAGGCTGCTTTGGCTATTCGGGGTCTTTTGTGTCTCCATACAGGTTTTAATATTTTTTGTCTGCTTCTGTAAAAATGCCACTGGTAATTTGATAGGGGTTGCATTGACTCTGTAGATTGCTTTGGGTAGTATAGTCATTTTCATAATATTGATTCTTCCAATCCAAGAACATGGTATATCTCTCCATCGGTTTGTGTCATCTTTGATTTCTTTCATCGGTGTGTTATCGTTTTCTGAGTACAGGTCTTTTACCTCCCTAAGTAGGTTTATTCCTAGGTATTTTATTCTTTTTGTTGCAATGGTGAATGGGATTGTTTCCTTAATTTCTCTTTCTGATCTTTCGTTGTCAGTGTATAGGAATGCAAGAGATTTCTGTGCATTAATTTTGTATCCTGCAGCATTACCAAATTCATTGATTAGCTCTAGTAGTTTTCTGGTGGCATCTCTAGGATTCTCTAGGTATACTGCCATGCCATCTGCAAACAGTGACAGTTTTACTTCTTCTTTTCCAATTTGTATTCCTTTTATTTCTTTTTCTTCTCTGATTGCCGTGGCTAGGACTTCCAAAACTACGTTGAATAATAGTGGCGAGATGGACATCCTTGTCTTGTTCCTGATCATAGAGGAAATGCTTTCAGTTTTTTACCGTTGAGAATGATGTTTGCTGTGGGTTTGTCATATATGGCCTTTATTATGTAGAGGTAGGTCCCCTCTATGCCCACTTTCTGGAGAGTTTTTTTTATCATAAATGGGTGTTGCATGGAATTTTGTCATAAATGGGTGTTGCATGGAATTTTGTCAAAAGCTTTTTCTGCCTCTTTTGAGATGAGCGTATGGTTTTTAGTCTTCAATTTGTTAGTATGGTGTATCACATTGACTGATTTGCGTATAGTGAAGAATCCTTGCATCCCTGGCATAAATCCCACTTGATCGTGGTGTATAATCCTCTTAATGTGTTGTTGGATTCTGTTTGCTAGTATTTTGTTGAGGATTTTTGCATCTATATTCATCAGTGATATTGGTCTGTAATTTTCTTGTTTCGTAGTATCTTTGTCTGGTTTTCGTATCAGGGCAATTGTGGCCTCGTAGAATGAGTTTGGGAGTGTTCCTTCCACTGCAATTTTTTGGCAGAGTTTGAGAAGGATGGGTGTTAGCTCTTCTCTAAATGTTTGATAGAATTCACCTATGAATCCGTCTGGTCCTGGACTTTTGTTTGTTGGAATATTTTTAATCACAGTTTCAATTTCATTCCTTGTGATTGGTCTGTTCATATTTTCTATTTCTTCCTGGTTCAGTCTTGGAAGGTTATACCTTTCTAAGAATTTGTCAGTTTCTTCCAGGTTGTCCACTGTATTGGCATAGAGGTGCTTGTAGTCGTCTCTTAAGATGCTTTGTATTTCTGCAGTGTCTATTATCACTTCTCTTCTTTCATTTCTAATTTTATTGATTTGAGTCCTCTCCCTCTTTCTCTTGATGAGTCTGGCTACACGTTTATCAATTTTGTTTATCTTCTCAAAGAACCAGCTTTTAGTTTTATTGATCTTTGCTGTTGTTTCTATTTCATTTATTTCTGCTCTGATATGTATGCTTTCTTTCCTTCTACTAACTTTGGGTTTTGTTTGTTCTTCTTTCTCTAGTTCCTTTAGGTGTAAGGTTAGATTGTTTATTTGAAAATTTTCTTGTTTCTTGAGGTAGGATTGTGTTGGTATAAACTTCCCTCTTAAACTGCTTTTGTTGCATCTCATAGGTTTTGGATTGTCGTGTTTTCGTTGTCATTTGTCTCTTGGTATTTTCTGATTTCCTCTTAGATTTCTTCAGTGATGTCTTGATTATTTAGTAACGTATTGTTTAGCCTCCATGTGTTTGTCTTTTTAACGTTTTTTCCCTGTAATTGACTTCTAATCTCATAGGGTCGTGGTCGGATAAGATGCTTGAAATGATTTCAGTTTTCTTAAATTTACCAAGGCTTGATTTGTGACCCCAAATGTGATCTGTCCTGGAGAATGTTCCGTGTGCACTTGAGAAGTAAGTGTAATCTGCTGTTTTTGAATGGAATGTCCTATAAATATCAATTACATCTGTCTGTTCTATTGTGTCATTTAAAGCTTGTGTTTCCTTATCAATTTTCTGTCTGGATCATCTGTCCATTGGTGTAAGTGAGGTGTTAAAGTCCCCCACTATTACTGTGTTACTGTCGATTTCCTCTTTTTTTTTTTCTTTCTTGCGGTACGCGGGCCTCTCACTGTTGTGACCTCTCCCGTTGCGGAGCACAGGCTCCGGACGCGCAGGCTCAGCAGCCATGGTTCACAGGCCTAGCCACTCCGCGGCATGTGGGATCTTCCCGGACCGGGGCATGAACCCATGTCCCCTGCATCGGCAGGCGGACTCTCAACCACTGCACCACCAGGGAAGCCCGATTTCCTCTTTTGTAGCTGCTAACAGTTGGCTTATGTATTGAGGTGCTCTTATGGTGGGTGCATATATATTTATAATTGTTATATCTTCTTCTTGAATTGATCCCTTGATCATTATGTAGTGTCCGTCTTTGTGTCTTGTAACATTTTTTATTTTAAAGTCTATTTTATCTGTTATGAGTATTGCTACTCCAGCTTTCTTTTGATTTCCATTTGCATGGAATATCTTTTTCCATCCCCTCACTTTCAGTCTGTATGTGTCCCTAGGTCTGAAGTGGGTCTCTTGTAGACAGCATATATATGGGTCTTGTTTTTGTTTCCATTCAGTGAGCCTGTGTCTTTTGGTTGTAGCATTTAATCCATTCACATTTAAGGTAATTATTGATATGTATGTTCCTGTTACCATTTTCTTGACTGTTTTGGGTTTGTTTTTGTACGTCCTTTTCTTCTCTTGTGTTTCCCACTTAGAGAAGTTCCTTTAGCATTTGTTGTAGAGCTGGTTTGGTGATGCTGAATTCTCTTAGCTTTTGCTTGTCTGTAAAATTTTTGATTGCTCCGTCGAATCTGAATGAGATCCTTGCCGGGTAGAGTAATCTTGGTTGTAGGTTCTTCCCTTTCTTCACTTTAAATATATCGTGCCGCTCCCTTTGGGCTTGTAGAGTGTCTGCTGAGAAATCAGCTGTTAACCTTGTGGGAGTTCCCCATAAGGGAAACTCATTATTGCAAAATTCTCATTGTAAAACTGACCCATACATTGATCATCCAGATTTTATCTCTATTAGCATTTTTATCTGGTTCCATTAGATCTTTTCCATATCAGTGTTAATTTGCTAAATGCTGGTACATTCAATGACCATTTATTTCAACTTCCTGCTG